>NW_021703768.1:89077100-89182032 GCF_005190385.1 Monodon monoceros | reverse complement strand
CTTCCTTCCTTTCTTTTCTTTTATTTCTTTCCTTCTTTCTTTCTGTCTTTCTTTCCTTCCTTCTCTTTCTTTCTTCCTTCCTTCCTTGCTTTTCTTTTCTCTCTTTCTTTCTTTCTTTTTCTCTCTTTTCTTTCTTTTTCTTTCTTTCTTTCCTTCCTTCCTTTCTTTCCTTTCTCCCTTCCTTCCTTCCTTCCTTCCTTTCCTCCCTCCCTCCCTCCCTCTCTTTCTTTCTTTTTTGGAAAAACAAGCTGAAATCTTGCTCTTCCTCATCAAAGCTGCTCTATGTGTACTCTTTCCATGCACTTGAAACAAATTCTATTCCTCTAGTGCTCCTGCGCAAAACCTTAAAGTTGTCCTTGACTCCTCTCTCTCATACCCCACATTTAATCCACAGGAAATCTCATGGGCTCAACCTTCAAAACATATCCATAAGCTAAACACTTCCTGTTAGTTCCTGTGATACCATCCTTGCTCAAACTGTCATCTTCTATCACCTGGGTTGCTGTAACAACCTCAATCTTCCATCCTTATTAACCTTAAGCATATTATCAACACAGTGATCCATTTAATTCAAAAGTCAGAGCATGTCAATCTTCCGGTATAACCTCCCAACCCAATGGCTCCCCATTTCATTCAGAGAAAAGCCATAACCCTTAATTATGTTCCACAGGTCCTGAGATCTGTTCTCCATTACTTCTCTAATCTCATTCCCTATACTCTCACCTTCCCCTCTACTCAGAGCTCGTTACTGTACCTTAGACAGTCCAGACCTGCACCTGCCTTATAGTCTTTGCAATAAATACACCCTCTGACTAGAATGCTCTTTCCCCAGAAATTAAGTGGTTTACTAGCTCCCCAGTTCAAGATTTTGTTCAAACGTCACTTTCTCATGTAAAAATTGATCAGTGGGTGCCTTTGAATGGTAAGTAGAACTATGAGATATTTTATTTTATTTACTATTCTTATTTTATGCAGTAGGAATATATTATGTTTATTTAATAACATTTATTATTTTGTAGTTATTAAAGCCACATATGCTGTTTTTCAAAATCTTGGAAATTAGGAAAAATGATAAAGAAAAAAACTCCTACCATGCAGAGATTTTGTGATGACTATTAACCTATTATTTCATTTTTTTCATTAAAAAGAACATTATTTATATAAAAAATGTCACTTTCTCGATGATGCTTATCTTTATTTGCATTTAAAATTGTATCCCAACCTGTGACCCTCTAGACCCCCAATCCCCTATCCTGCTTTGTTTTTACGCCTTGACATTTAGCACCTTCCAATATAATACATAATTTACTTATTTATTAACTGCCATTCACCACAGAATGTAAACTCTAAGAGAGATTCTTCATTAGTTTTATTCACTGATATATTACAAGCATCTAGAAATATGCTCAGCACATAGTAGGTGCTCAATAAATATTGCTTGAATGGATAAATGAAACATACTTATCCACAGATAATAGAGAATTACTGTGCAATACTTAATATTTATCAATATCATTTTATCCTTGGTATTTTGGCCAAAATTAGACTTAGGTGAAAAAAGACAACACTAGAAGGATGACTTTTCCTGACAAAGATGTTTACATTACCTGTCTCCACAGATTATTAGATTTCTGTAAATTAATAGATGGGCCTTAATTCTCATCGAATTATAAAGTCAAAATAAACATCAGTACATCTAAGAGCCTGACTACAATTCTAACCCTGACATCTGAATGACCTTGGAATTTTTATAAGAACATACAATCCATGGCCCATCTCAGCAGTACAGTTCCTTAAGGGCACTCTTCCACAGAAGCATTCACCACCAAAGAGTCTGAGTTTTGGTTAACACTGCCATTAATTAGGATCATGTAAAATAGTTAATACTTACTCTTAAATAATATTTAGGCCAAGTTTTTACTATTTTCCATGATATTATGCTTTAATTTTTAGTTCTTCCAATTCTTCCAATATTCAACTAAATTTCCCTTGTTGAAACACCATTTATAAGGATAGAATTTATAAAGAGGAAAAAGCAATGGAACTGCTTACATTAATTTCAAGCTTTTTGGGTAATGTTATTCATAAAACAATGCTTAAACAGTCATTTGGTGAAAAAATCATTTATACTTTTAATATTTTGACTGTTTTTGAATAAAATGAAAAGTTATATTCTAATTATTACTGAAAGATAGAATTATGCAAAAATTTCACTGATATACGTGGGAGTATTATTTAGTTTTAAGAACTATGAATTGCAAATATTTCTACTTGTTTTATAAAACATACTGAAAAACTCATTAAATGCCATCAATCTGAGGAATGTCCTGTTTGATTTATAAAATGTTACTTTATTACTTTAAACTACATATAGCATTCCTCTGTAAATTCCTTAAAGACTTACTAAAGTCATTGCTTCAGTGAATAGATAAGATGTAGAGAAACAAATAGCATTTCAACTATTTAAAATAAACTGGATAAATGCAATATGTGACATCACTTTCTAAAAATTTATAAGGTATTATCATTTAATAAATGGGTATAAGAGAAAGTTTGAAAGTACCAGAAAGCAGTTTAGCCTCTTAAACTGTATTATACATTCTCTCTAAAACATTATTTATTCATTTATTGAAAAAGTTTTTCTTCAATGATTATGAAAGATAAAACTCCAAATGATTACAAGTTCTTAATGAAATAAGAATTAATGAACTGTTATATTTTAAATTCCAAAGTCTAGTTTTTAGCTGCTGTTATCAAATGGGGATATGCTATCATTTAGTGACTTGAAAAACTATCTTTTATTCTATAATAATAATGCCAACATGAGTCATCTGCATACATAATTACTTAAAATAAATTAGGTAGCCCGTTTTAACCTATCTGCCACTAAAAAAGGCTATGAAGTAACCAATTCCACACCCACATGGGGACAAGGAAATACTATAAACCACACTTAGAGAGCAAAAGATTTACTAACTAAGGTTTCAAAGCCAAGCAAAAGAATAAACCTTCAGAAGTTCCTCTGAAAAAAATGCATGTTAGTTATCAAAACTCAAGAAGCAAGAAAATTACTCCAGTAGGGTCCCTGGTCTACATGGTAAGATCTTTATTGTCTGGTAGGACAGTAAAGGACAGCAACGAATTATAATCCATAATTCACAATGTAATGTATAGATCACTATGGCTCAATTAATAAAAAATAGTAATAACCACAATAATTTAAACACTTCCTATTCATATCCAGATTTATCTAGAATTGGACATTTCAAATGCAGTCTTTTTTTCCTATGGAGACATTTGAATCCATTTAACAATCTAATTGTACTATTTAGAATCACATAAACTAAAAATTACTAAAATATCACCTATAGCATAATTAACTATAATATAATAGTTCTATTTACGGACTGCATACAGTTACCCACAGAAAAATCCAAGGATACAGCTCAGGCTTTTTCAACCTTGGCACTATTAATATTTTGGTTTGAGTAAGTTTTTGTTGTGAGTAAGAAGGGATGGGCTGTAACGTGCACTGTATGGTATTTAGTAGCATCACTGGCCTCTACCCACGAGATAGCAACAGCATCCACCAGCTGTGAAAACCAAACATGTCTGGAGACATGGCCAAATGACCCCTGGGGGGCAAAACTGCCCCCTGATAGAAACCACCAACATAAGATAAAGGAAGGAAGAAAGGAAGGGGAAGAGAGAGAGAAAGTAATTAAACTAGGCATTCTTAAACAGTTAATAAATCTGTATAAAATAAAGTTGAATTTCTAGTTGCTAGATTTAAATGTGTTTATTGTAGTTTAAGGCTATTTATAAGAAAAAAATCATCTTTAAAAAAAAATCAGTGTTTTGTATTGTGAAAACAATAAACACATCATCAATCTCAGATAAATTCTACTGTTCTTACATAA
Source organism: Monodon monoceros (assembly GCF_005190385.1). Lineage (NCBI taxonomy): Eukaryota > Metazoa > Chordata > Mammalia > Artiodactyla > Monodontidae > Monodon > Monodon monoceros. The sequence goes on along the minus strand of NW_021703768.1, from coordinate 89,178,112 downwards.
GAAAAAAATTAATAAGTATCTTTCTCCTTATTTCTTATTTCTATCTTAAGAATAACACCCTACCTTCCTGCTGTCTCCCAGGAATAAAAACAACTGCAGTCTTTGTTTTCAGTTTTGAAGGCAAGAGAAGAGCTTTTTCCTTTGACTCTACAGGTGGTTCCTGAAAGTGCTCTCCAGGTGACCTGAGGTGACTGACAAGTCTATTTTGCATTTACAAACAAGTTTAATAGGACCCGCATATTAACAAGAGTAATAATTTGATATAGCAACCAGAATTACTTTTTGTATTCACTTATTACCTATATACTACTCTTTCAACTTTCTCATTTGATTACTCTTTGGCTTACCATAGATGTAACTGATCGCGCATCTTCTTCATAATTTACTACTGGAGGTGGCTCTTTCCCATCATTTTCTTGTACTTTTTGCTCTAGCAATTCTTTCTGTGCTGTAAACTTTGCCTCGGTGCATCTCAGCTGCTGGACTGACTGTTTTAGCTCTTCAAGTGTCTGTTTTTGGCTTAGCAGAAGTACAATACTAAAAGAGAACAGATTAATATAAATTATTTCAACTTCTTAAAGAAATAAAGACTTTAAAGGAAACTATATATATGTATATTTTGCTCCTATTTTCTTTCATTTTCCTCTTTATAAGAGTCATTCAGAATCATAAGAATTATGAAACTAAACAGATTTTGAGTCATCACAGTAGTTATTAAATGTTAGCATTAACAAAATGGAAGGAAATGTTTAGAAGCAAAAACCAAATTCAAGATGCTTTCAAATGTATTACAATATATAGCATTCATTTTATTTTACAGTTAAACCATCTACCTCACAAAGTACAGACACTTAGGTCCAGAAGTGTAGAGCCTAAACTGAATTGATATGACTGAAGGAGAATCTTACTTTATTTCAAATCTTAAATGGAACATAGATAAGTCAGATCTGTGCCTAGAGTAAAATAAACCAACTCAAGGTGACAGCCTGGAACCAAGCTGTGTGCACATTGTGAGGGGTGTGTTTTTAGAGCTAGGGAAAGATGTTCTGATAAGGACAAAGGGAATGAGTGTAAGTCCCCAAATCTTCCCCATAACATCATTATAAAGACAGTAGACTTCCCCATTCCTCCTTTAGAGAACTACACAGGCCACATGTTACCTTATAGTGATCTTTTAGCCCTTGGAGGCTGTCCTTAATAGGAATTTCAAATTAATTCACCCATATTAAAGCCACAAGAAAACAGGCAGTGCCGGTGAGGAATATCTCTGGGAATGCTATCATACTTCGTGTATTAATACCTTTTTCTTTTAACATCTTTATTGCAGTACAATTGCTTTACAATGGTGTGTTAGTTTCTGCTTTATAACAAAGTGAATCAGCTATACATATACATATATCCCCATATCCCTCTCTCTTGCGTCTCCCTCCCACCCTCCCTATCCCATTCCCTCTAGGTGCTCACAAAGTACCGAGCTGATCTCCCTGTGCTATGCAGCTGCTTCCCACTAGCTATCTGTTTTATATTTGGTAGTGTATATATGTCCATGCCACTCTCTCACTTCGTCCCAGCTTACACTCCCCACCCCCGAGTGTCCTCAAGTCCATTCTCTACATCTATGTCTTTATTCCTGTCCTCCCCTAGGTTCTTCAGAACCATTTTTTCTTTTTAAGATTCCAGATATATGTGTTAGCATATGGTATTTGTTTTTCTCTTTCTGACTTACTTCACTCTGTATGACAGACTCTAGGTCCATCCACCTCACTACAAATAACTCAATTTCTTTTCTTTTTATGGCTGAGTAGTATTACATTGTATATATGTGCCACATCTTCTTTATCCATTCATCTGTTGATGGACACTTAGGTTGCTTCCATGTCCTGGCTACTGTAAATAGAGCTGCAATGAATATTGTGGTACATGACTCTTTTTGAATTATGGTTTTCTCAGGGTATATGCCCAGTAGTGGATTGCTGTGTCATATAGTAGTTCTATTTTTAGTTTTTTAAGGAACCTCCATGCTGTTCTCCATAGTGGCTGTATCAATTTACATTCCCACCAACAGTGCAAGAGTGTTCCCTTTTCTCCACACCCTCTCCAGCACTTATTGTTTGTAGATTTTTTGATGATGGCCTTTCTGGCTGGTGTGAGGTGATAACTCATTGTAGTTTTGATTTGCATTTCTCTGATGATTAGTGATGTTGAGCATCCTTTCATGTGTTGTTGGCAGTCTGTATCTCTTCTTTGGAGAAATGTCTATTTAGGTCTTCTGCCCATATTTGGATTGGGTTGTTTGCTTTTTAGATATTGAGATGCATGAGCTGCTTGTAAATTTTGGAGATGAATCATTTGTCAGTTGCTTCATTTGCAAATATTTTCTCCCATTCTGAGGGTTGTCTTTTCGTCTTGTTTATGGTTTTCTTTGCTGTGCAAAAGTTTTAAGTTTCATTAGGCCCCATTTGTTTATTTTTGTTTTTATTTCCATTACTCTAGGAGGTGGGTCAAAAAGGATCTTGCTGTGATTTATGGCATAGAGTGTTCTGCCTATGTTTTCCTCTAAGAGTTTGATAATGTCTGGCCTTGCGTTTAGGTGTTTAATCCATTTTGAGTTTATTCTTGTGTATGGTGTTAGGGAGTGTTCTAATTTAATTCTTTTACATGTAGCACAACTTATTGAAGAGGCTGTCTTTTCTCCATTGTATATTCTTGCCTCCTTTATCAAAGATAAGGTGACCATATGTGCATGGGTTTATCTCTGGGCTTTCTATCCTGTTCCATTGATCTTTCTGTTTTTGTGTCAGTACTATACTGTCTTGATTACTGTAGCTTTGTAGTATAGTCTGAAGTCAGGGAGCCTGCTTCCTCCAGCTCCATTTTTCTCTCTCAAGATTGCTTTGGCTATTCAGGGTCTCTTGTGTTTCCATACAAATTGGGCAATTTTTTGTTCTAGTTCTGTGAAAAATGCCATTGGTGCTTTGATAGGGATTGAATTGAATCTGTAGATTGCTTTGGGTAGTATAGTCATTTTCACAATATTGATTCTTGCATCCAAGAACATGGTATATCTCTCCATTTGTTTGTACCATCTTTAATTTCCTTCATCAGTGTCTTATAGTTTTCTGCATACAGGTCTTTTGTCTCCTTAGGTACGTTTATTCCTAGGTATTTTATTCTTTTTGTTGCAATGGTAAATGGGAGTGTTTCCTTAATTTCTCTTTCAGATTTTTCATCATTAGTGTATAGGAAGGCAAGAGATTTCTTTGCATTAATTTGGTATCCTGCTACATTACCAAATTAATTTATTAGCTGTAGTAGTTTTCTGGTACCATCTTTAGGATTCTCTATGTATAGTATCATGTCATCTGCAAACAATGAAAGCTTTACTTCTTCTTTTCCAATTTGTATTCCTGCTATTTATTTTTCTTCTCTGATCGCTGTGGCTAAAACTTCCAAAACTATGTTGAATAACAGTGGTGAGAGTGGACAACCTTGTCTTGTTCCTGATCTTAGAGGAAATGGTTTCAGTTTTTCACCATTGAGAACGATGTTGGCTGTGTTAAAAACCCTCCAGAAAGTAGGTGTAGAGGGAACTTACCTCAACATAATAAAGTGTATTAATATCTTAATGAACTGTGCCATGCACTACTGAAAGTAAGTTACTAATACATAAAAGACAATTGGGAAAGACAGTCTCTTCAGGAAGTGGTCCTGGAAAGTTGGACAGCTGCACGTAAATCAACGTTAGAACACACCGTCTCACCATACACAAAAATAGACTCAAAATGGCTTAAAGACTTAAATGTAAGACAAGACACCATAAAACACCTAGAAGAGATCATAGGCAAAACATTCTCTGACGTAAATCATACCAATGTTTTCTTATGTTAGTCTCCCAAGGCAACAGAAATAAAAACAAAAATAAACAAAGGAGACTTAATCAAACTTACAAGCTTTTGCACAGCAAAGGAAACCATAAACAAAACAAAAAGACAACCTACAGAATGGGAGAAAATATTTGCAAACAATGCAACCTACAAGGGCTGAATTTCCAAAATATATAAGCAGCTCATACAACTCAACAACAAAAAAAACAAACAACCCAATTCAAATTCAAAACCATATGATCCAGCAATCCCACTCCTGGGCATATATCCAGACAAAACTGTAATTCAAAAAGATACATGCACCCCTATGTTCATAACAGCACTGTTCACAATAGCCAAGTCATGGAAACAACATAAAGGTCCATCGAAAGATGAATGGATAAATAAGAAGTGGTACGTAAAAATAATGGAATACTACTCGGCCATAAAAAAAGAATGGAATAATGCCATTTGCAGCAACATGGATGCAACTAGAGATTATCATACTAAGTGAAGTCAGAAAGAGAAATACCATATGATATCACTTATATGTGGAATCTAAAATATGACACAAATGAACCTATCTATGAAACAGAAACAGAATCACAGAAATAGAAAACAGACTGGTGGTTGTCCAGGGGGAGGGGGGTTGGGGGAGGGATGGAGGGGGAGTTTGGGGTTAGCAGATGTAAGCTTTTATATATAGAATGGGTAAACAACAAGGTCCTACTGTATAGCACAGAGAACTATATTCAATACCCTGTGATAAGCCATAATGGAAAAGAATATTTTTTGAAAAGAATGAATATATATGTATAACTGAATCACTTTGCAGTACAGCAGAAATTAACACAACATTGTAAATCAACTATACTTCAATTTTTAAAAATTGCTTTAAAAAAAAAAGAAGGAGATCCATAGACTAGGAGAAAAGATTTACAAAAGACACATCTGATACAGGACTGTTATCCAAAATATACAAAGATCTCTTAAATGTCAACAACAAGAAAACAAACTGATTAAAAAATGGGCCAAAGACCTTAACAGATACCTTACTGAAGAAGATATACAGATGGCAAATAAGCATATGAAAAAATGCTCCACATCATATGCCATCAGAAAAATGCAAATTAAAAGAACAATGAGATAGCATCATACATTTATGAGAATGGCCAAACTCCAGGACATTGACAACACCAAATGCTGGTGAGGATGTGAAGCAACAAGAACTCTCATTCATTACTGGTGGAAATGCAAAATGGTATAGTCACTTTGGAAGACAGTTTGGTAGTTTATTACAAAACTAAACATACTCTTACCATATGATCCAGCAATCATACTCCTTGGTATTTAGCCAAAGGAGTCAAAAACTTATGTCCACATAAAAGCCCACACATGAATGTTTACAACAGCTTTATTCAAAACTGCCACAACTGGGAAGCAACCAATACGTCCTTCAGCAGATGAATGCATAAACTGTGGTATATCTGGACAATGGAATACTTTTCACTGCTCAAAAGAAACAAGCTACCAGCCCACAAAAAGACATGGAGGAACCTTAAATGTACATTACTAAGTGATAGAAGCCAATCTGAAAAGGCTACATAATGTATGATTCTAATTATATGACATTCTGTACAAGGCAAAACTATATGGAAACAGTAAAAAGAAAGCTATATGGAGACAGAAACAAACCAGATATTCTTCACAGGGTGAATGATCAAATTATGGTATATCTATACAGTCATGAGTTGAATTGTGTCCTCTAAAAAGATATGTTCAAATCCTAACCCCAGGAACCTCAGAATGTGGCCGTTTTGGAAACAGGGTTGTTGCAGATGTAATTAGTTAAGATGAGGTCATACTGGAGTGGTTGGACCCTTAATCCATGACTGATGTCCTTGTAAGAAGAAGAAAATCTGGATACAGAAAAGAGACCACACAGGCAGAACACTATATGAAGATGGAGGCGGAGATTGGAGTGATGCTTCTATAAACCTAGGAATGTCTAGAACTGCCGGCCATCAGCAGAAGCTAGGACAAAGGCATGGAACCGAATCTCCCTTAGAGCCCAGAAGAAACCAGCCTGCCAAGACCTTACTTCAGACTTTTGGCCTCCAGAACTGTCATAGAATAAATTTATATCTTTTTTTAAGCTGCCCAGTTTGTGGTACTTCAAAATGGCAGTCCTAGGAAACTAATACACATGCTATGGAATACTACATAAGAGTAAAAAGGAATGAAAGTACCTGGATGAATCTCCAGAGAATTATAATAAATGTAAAAAGACAATCTCAAAAGGTTACATACATTATGATTCCATTTTATATAACATTCTTGGGAAGACAAAATTATAGAAATGGAAAATAGATTACTGGTTGCCCTTAACTGGTGTTAAGGAGGGGGTGGGAGATAGAAGGCAGCGTAGCTATAAAAGTACAAAATGGGGGATCCTTGCAGTGATGAAAATGTTCCAAACCATGCCTGTATCAATGTTAATATCGGATTATGATATTATATTATAGTTTTGCAAGATGCTACCATTAAGGGGAACTGAAAAGGTTTATGGGATCTCTCTGTATTAATTCTTACAACTACATGCCAATCTGTAATTATCTCCATTAAAATTTAATTTAAAAATATGTATCAGTGGTTGTTCCCTGGCGGTCTAGTGGTTAGGGTTTAGTGCTTTCACCCATGCCGGGGCCCAGGTTCAATCACTGGTCGGGGAATTGAGATCCCACAGGCCGCACAGCACGGCCAAAACAAAAAAGTTTCACTGCTGCTTCCTGTGGTAACGTGAGGTTTCTATCATCTCATATACCTTGGGTTTCTAAATAATCTGTTTTAGAAATAGGCCTTTTTAATTCTTCTTCAGGAGTTCTAAATATCTATTATGTCATATCAGCAATCACTTAGACATTCTGAGACACTATCCTAACACCAAGAATTAGGAAATACATAAAAGGGAATATCACTCAGCCATAAAAAAGAATGAAATAATGCCATTTGCAGCAATTTGGATGGACCTAGAGATTATCATACTAAGTGAAGTAAGTCAAAGACAAATATCATATAATATCACTTATATCTGGAATCTAAAAAAGTGATACAAATGAACTTATTTACAAAACAGAAATAGACTCACAGACTTAGAAAACAAACTTATGATTACCAAAGGAGAAGGGTGGAGGGGAGGGATAAATTAGGAGTTTGAGATTAACATATACACACTACTATATATAAAATAGATAATCAACAAGGACCTACTAAATGTATTAACATCTTGCTTTTGTTCAATAATTACTTTTTAAACAATACTGTTATATAATCACTATGTAACACACTATAATTATTTTATATGCTTATAACACCATTGAGCAAAAAAGCTATAAATATTTCAAGAAGAAGAAAATTATAATAAATGCATGATTGTATAATACAAGATGCACAAGAAGCTATAAATAAATTTAAAACATTGAAGGGATCAGGACTTATGCAGGTGCTATTTACTCCCTATTTCTGACTACTCTTTCCATGCATTCTTCACTTGGAGGGCACTTTCTGTCCTTCAGGTCTCAGCAAAACTGCCATTTCCTACAAGACCCCTGACCACCTATCTTAAGTGGGTACTCCTCTGTTATTCTTCTATCTGAACTCCTTGTTTCACAGCAATTATCACAATTGTTAATGTTCTGTTTTGTACTGGTCTACTCTACAAAAGTGTAAGCTTCATGAGACATGTGACCATATGTGTCTTAACCTTTCACTGTATTCATAGCACCTAGTGGATATAATCTAAAAATTCTGAGACAAAAATAAAAGGTACCTGAGTTTGCAAACCAGAACAATACTCCAGATGGTTCAAGTATTACCTTCACTACAAGCCAGATGTGAATCTTTGCAAGTCTCTTAAAATTTCTGGCCCTCAGATGTCACATAATTTGAAAGACAAGGAGGTTGAATCAAGTGATCTCTTAAGATTTTGCATGGCTCTAAGAGTTATGATTTTATAATGTACAAAGTATTTTTAAGTACTGGGTGATAATGGTACAGCATAATACAAAACTGAATAATCATTCACTTTTTGTAAATCAAACTAAGCATTAAAACCAATAGTAACATTACCAGCTCTTTATGCCAATGAGTCATAAATGACATTTGCTTGGTATATTTTCCCATAAACTATTTTCTATTACAGTAGTCAAGGATCATAGATCAGGAGAAGATGGGTATTATTTCAATTTGAATAAAAATGTGTTGGAAGTACTGAGCAAAGATATGTATACTAGAGTGACGCTTTGTGTTCTATTAAAATTATACCATTTCAAATGGTTGATTTTATTCCTTTCACCCACCCCTTTTTTTTTTGCGGTACGCAGGCCTCTCACTGTTGTGGCCTCTCCCGTTGCGGAGCACAGGCTCCGGACGCGCAGGCTCAGCGGCCATGGCTCACGGGCCCAGCCGCTCCGCGGCATGTGGGATCTTCCCGGACCGGGGCACGAACCCGCGTCCCCTGCATCGGCAGGCGGACTCTCAACCACTGCGCCACCAGGGAAGCCCCACCCTATTTTTTAAATAAAATTTTGCAATAGCTGTACTTCAACTGAGACCTGCATCATTCATATAAGCTAAAACTCTGTGTTTCTTAGTGTGAATTTAATGTCACATAAAAACCATTCTTTAAGTTCATTTTTCACTTTATATTATTCAATTATAGGACTCAAAGCTATCAAATGATTTCTCATATCGTTTATTTTTTCACTGTTATTATAAGATGTTTTGGAGAAATTTATGTTAAACCCAAATTTAAAGGTTTTAACATTAGTCCCTCATATGTTATATTTTCACAGGAACACAAATGCTATTTCTATTAAGTAAACATTCACATAATTCCATTAATTTAGAAATAATTTAAGAATGTAAATTATCTAATATAGGATATTTTTAGTATTTGGAAAAAATGTAGTTTTGTTTTATTGTTTTGTTACTTTCATTTTTTATTTATTTATTTATTTATTCTTGGCAGCGTTGGGTCTTCGTTGCTGCACGCGGACTTTCTCTAGTTGCAGCAAGTGGGGGCTACCCTCCACTGCAGTGCACAGGCTTCTCATTGCAGTGGCTTCTCTTGTTGAAGAGCACGGGCTCTATGTGCGCGGGCTTCAGTAGTTGTGGCACGTGGGCTCAGTAGTTGTGACTCGTGGGCTCTAGAGCACAGGCTCAGTAGTTGTGGTGCATGGGTTTAGTTGCTCCGCATCATGTGGGATCTTCCCAGACTAGGAATAGAACCCGTGTCCCATGCATTGGCAGGGGGATTCTTAACCACTGCGCCACCAGGCAAGTCCCTGTTTTATTACTTTTAACTAACACGGTATATGAAGCTATAAATGTCTGCAGAGTAAAAATAAATCTATTTTTGAAACTAGATAAAAATTGCTTTTAATCATATATTTAAATAAATATATGTAGACATATATATTTACATATACACACAAAAAATGGAAATGTTTAAGAAATATTAAGAAAATGAAATGCAAACATTTACCCTAGAATCCCTTTCAGACTATTTGTTTAGCAAAATATTTTAACATATGATTCAAAGACAAACTTCAACCCCACCAATGTCTAAATTAATGAGATTTCAAAATGACTACTTAGTTATATAAATATGCTTAACATTTTCAAGATTATACCCTGAAGCTAACAATAAAAACTCCATTAATAACAAAGGGGTGACAGAACTTGGGTTAAACAGGACTCATTCCCTGAACTGCTTGACATACTTATCCCGTCTAATTTATTCTCCTAAGAACACTGTTAAAATCGTAAGATCAAGCAATTACTGTGATCAAACAGACAGAAACCTTGGAGTCAGGAACTCATGCATTTTCTATCACTTACTGGGTATGTGATTCTAAGTAAGTTATCTAAATTCTCTAAGTCTTAAAGGTAAAATCCAGGTAATTACACAGGGAGCATAGTGAAGATAACGTTCAGTGAATTAACATATATAAAACATCTAGCATAGTATGTGGAACAGAGTACAAACTCAAGAGATATTATTTTCCATATGTCCACCACCCTTTAAGCTTCCTCTCCTCTATGCCCATTCTCATCTTCTGATAAATACAAGTAGGTGGGGGAATGTGGATCACACTGATTATGTAGATGAAGAGAGAATCGAAGATGTGAGTCAAGAGAACATACCAAAAAAATCAAAGAATCTACAACTTCCAGGATAAGACAACACTTAAAGATTGCCTCCCCCAGCAACTCAGACATGCTGGTGAGAGGGTCAGCTAACCAACTGTATTTCTTTATATCTGCTAAATTATAAAACAGGAGTCATTTACAATGCGCACATGTACAAAACTGTAAAACGTACAACTGCTTGGTCATCTGAAGAGATTTACTAGCAAATAGAGAAAAACAAAAGATAATTTTTTTAACTTTATACGTGCAATGGTTGATAAATTTTATTTTTATAATCCCAGTAGAATCTTCTGTTGATGCAATACTGAAAATTTCCAGATTTATTAAAGGAATATGCAGAGTAACTTAAATTTCCCTGTTCTCGCCTTTAAAAGGCTCATCAATTTCAATATGACATTTAACACCAAGTTGTAATAAAAGCCATAGTATAAGTGGGAGAAGTAGGCTCCTAATATCCTGAGTTGTAAAATAGGATAGATGGTGTTGCCATTCACTGAAATTTTAAAAAATACTAAGAGTGAACTAGGTTGCGTTGGGTTGGGTTATATTAAGGGGATTTTTTTTTTTTTTTTTTTTTTTTTTTGGCGGTACGCGGGCCTCTCACTGTTGTGGCCTCTCCCGTTGCGGAGCACAGGCTCCAGACGCCCAGGCTCAGCGGCCATGGCTCATGGGCCTAACCGCTCCGCGGCATGTGGGATCTTCCCGGACCAGGGCACGAACCCGTGTCTCCTGCATCGGCAGGCAGACTCTCAACCACTGGGCCACCAGGGAAGCCCTTGAGGGGATTTTTAATTCAGCCTTAGATATGAGAGATTTAGTGTACTTCTAAGGCATCCAAGGAGGCATGTCAAGTAGGCAACTGATTACACGGCCATAGAGTTCAGAGAGGAAATCTGAGCGAGAGTAATATACATGAGTCATCTTCAGGGGATCACCTAGAGACAGAGTACAGAGAGGGGAATGACATAGCCTAGGGCCATGCCTTGGGTAACTCCAAAATATTCTGGCTGAGTGGGGAGGATGAATTTACAAAGGAGTGGCCAGAAAGAGAGAAGCAAGATCTGTCACCTTGGTCCCAAAGGCCAAGGGAAATGAAGTCAACAAAGATACTGTGAGGAGGTCAAGTAAGATCATTGCTAAATTTAGCAATATAAAGGTCATTGATGATCTTATAGATATCTACCTATTTCAACAGTGACAGGGCAGAAGCCAGATATCTGTGGGTTAATTACTAAGTGAGACTTGAGGAAATGAGTGTTCATTAGCACTCTTAGAACAAGTTTGACTAAGAAAACAGAAAGCAAAGACAGTAATTGAGGAAAAAGATGAAGATTAATGACAGGTTATCTAGGGTGGTAAGAAAGGTAGAGATTATTTTCAGGAGTCAAAACCTAAGAATATTTAAAAAGTGAGCACAGGACACAGTTGAGAAGAAAAGGTGAACATAATATATAAGACAATGTAAAATTTCTGGGAAAGTAAGAGATGATGAGATATAAAAATAGGCACAAGAAATAGACAGGAAAAGGAACAGATCCTCTATGGAAGTAAGGAAAGAGAATGGGTACAAACGTGGTGCATTTAGATATCTAAAATATCTACAAAATAAGGTACTTGCCACCTAATGATTCTAATTTTTTCTATAATGTAGGAGAGGTCCATCTGCTGACTATGATGGGGTATATAACAGGATCAGAAATTTGAGAGAAGTAGAAAATATTTGAAAAGTTGTATAGAAAGTAAGAGCAAGTATAGACCAGACAAATGCTACACATCACAATCCTTGAAAGTCTTGACAAATCACACCAATTGGGAAAGTATGATAGCAAGAAATTTATATATTCTAGTCTAGGATTAGAGAAACCATACCAGTAACCCCTGTTAGAGATGCAAACAATGACCAAGGTCAGATTAGAAATTTTAAATTTTAGATCAAAATTTAAACCTTAATACAGTAGAAAACATAATTATTGAAATCAGTAAAAACAAGAGTATAGAAAAACAAGTTATGTCAGAGGATCCATGAAAATATTTACAGATCCAGAAATCAGCAAGAAAAACAACAGTAAGACAAAAACAGCACAGCAAATATCAGAAGGATTTTTATAGGTGAAACAGACTGCTCTTTTTTAGTAAGTTTATTTGCTTCCTTCTAACATCTAAACCAGTTTCTAGATAATACTGGTCTGTCACTTTCTTAACAAGGAAGTCACAGTGAATCTGGTAGACTTTGATGAGGGGGAGTAAAGACAGGTTTTAACAGGGTTTTTCAGAAAATAAGTCAAACCATTAAAACATTGAGACATATGATCAATACACTATATTGATAAAAACACAAAATCACTCTTCTAGAGTCCAAGAAAGTAATTCAACCATACACAGTTTTATACTTAATATGAAATTTCAGCTTCTAGAAATTACACATCCATAATTCCATGTAACTGAAGTACTTCTGTAAAATTACATCAATTAAACTTTCTTCCTTCAAATTATTTTTGTTTTACTCACTCAGACTTCTTTTCATAAGTCTTAGAAGATTCCTCAATCCTCTTCTCTAACTCCAGGACAGCTTCCTCCTTATTTAAAAGCATCTGCTGTGTCTGTATAAGTTCCTCTGCTAAAGTTTTCAACCTAGAATGAACAGTTTCCTCATTATCAATCAATACATTAATTACACTCACTTTATACATACAAAAAAAAAGGGATTCATATATCTAAGGTTGCAATGTCCAAAACAGTAGTCGCATGTAATTTTACACTACCAAATGTAAAATAGCTAGTGGGAAGCAGCCGCATAGCACAGGGAGATCAGCTCGGTGCTTTGTGACCACCTAGAGGGGTGGGATAGGGAGGATGGGAGGGAGACGCAAGAGGGAGGAGATATGGGGATATATGTATAGGTATAGGTGACTCACTTTGTTATACAGCAGAAACTAACACACCATTGTAAAGCAATTATACTCCAATAAAGATGTTAAAAAAAAGTTAATGCATATATAAATTAAATTAATTAATTAATTAAGAGTAAAATTTCAGTTCTTCAGTTCCATCAGCCACACTTCAAGCACTCAACAGACACATGTGGCTAATGGCTACCTCTTTGGACAGAGAAAAGAACATTTCAATAATCACAGTGAGTACTCTTGGACAGTCTGTTTTAGGGAGTCTTATTCATCAAACAGCAAAAGAGAAAGAGAAACTGAAAACAGAGAAAGAGAAAAGGACTAAAGTAAAAAATACCTGTCAACTCCCAGCAAGAGTATATAGTGAAAAAAACACGATTTTTGTTTTCAGAATAACATGTATTTAGAATCTGGCTTTGCCACTTTTTATCTGAGATCCTGGGCAACTTGCTTAAGCTCATTGGATCTATTTTCTCATTAGTATTTTGGGTACTGTAATACCTGCTTCAGAGCATTGTTTTGAAGACCAAATACACTAATGTATAAACAATGAATGGTACTTAGGAGGCATCTGAGTAAATAACATCTAGTATTATTTGCATATGTTATCTCATTTAGTTCTCACAACAACGTATGAGATAGATACTGTTATCCTTATTTTAAAGAAAAGAAAGTAAGGCTCAGTCACATGGTAATTTAATATAAACTATTTCTGTTGTCACATATTACAATAGAGGTATTTTTTATTAATATATAGATTTTAGTACAATTAAATACGTAAAATTAATATGTACCCATAGACCAGACAATTTTTGGTCACATAAAATGCATTTGGTCCTGAATAGAAATATTTCTACCACGAAAACACACACAGCTGGAATCTAGAAAATACAAATTAACTTATTTACAAAACAGAAACAGACTCACAGACATGGAAAACAAATTTATGGTTATCAAAGGTGAAAGGGAGGGAAGGAATAAATTAGAAGTATGGGATTAACAGATATACACCACTATATATAAAATAGATAAGCAACAAGGATTTACTGTATGGCACAGGAAACTATATTCAATATCCTTTAATAACCTATAATGGAAAAGAATCTGAAAAAGAATATATATATATATATATATATATATATATATATATAACTGAATCACTTTCCTGAACACCTGAAATTAACACAGTATTTTAAATCAACTATAGTTCAACTACAAAAAGGAAAAATAAAATTTCTATAATCATAAAATATATGTACACAGCTATCATATCACATTAAAATTTTTATCTTCAGCTTTTTAAAGCGAGACATGAAACCCAAAATATACAAAATATTAAATAACCCAAGTATATGAATATTTGAATTTATTTAAAGTTAAAGAGATGATAAATAAAGTCAAAAGTAAAAGTCAAACTTCGAAGAAATATTTGCATTGGGAATTACAAGCAAAAGCTCATGTAGAAAAACTCTTAGAAAAAAGTCAACCTACTATGAAAATGGACAAAAAACACAACAGGAAGTTCATCAAGAAAAATTCAAATGACCAGTAAGCACACGGAAATATTTACAACCTGAACCACAAAAAAAAAACCCTGCAAATTAAATGAATAGTAAGTTATTTTTCACCTACTAAAATTGACAAGCATGAAAAAGTGATAATATTCAGTATTCTCAATATTGTAGAAAGAAAGAAAAAGGAAGGAAGGAAGGAAGGAAGGAGGGAAGGAAGGAAGATATAGGAAGGATGGAAGGGGTATAGGATTGGAATAGGGGGTGATTTAAGGACAAAAAAGCCTCTCATATTTTACTCTATATTTATCTATATTATTTAAATCTCATAACAAAAATGAATATGATTTTTAAACTATTAAATAATATGTAATAGAGATAGAAGAGGTAGAAAAACTATGAGACATAATCAGAACAACTCAAAATATAGGGAAGGAGGGAGAGAGGGAGGGAGGAAGGAAGGAAGACACATACCCTATTGATGTGACAAAACTAGCACAAATTTTTTAGTGGTCAACTTGGAATTGTCTCTCAAACTTCAAATTAGAATATTCTTTGACCATCTAAAAATCTGTCTTACCAGAATACAAAGTGCACACAATCAGTCCATATGAAGATGTTTGTTATAACACTGTTTATAAAATAAAAAACTAAAAAATATTTAAATGTTCATCAACAGGGGAATAGCTGAATAAATTTTAATCCATTTAAGATACAGAGCATATAGTCACTAAAAAGAATGAGGTGCACACATAAAACATTCTTCCAAGGCAAAGTCTTAAATTAAAAGGCATGATGCTGAAAAATACATATAGCATGGTTCCATTTATACTGAAATAAATGTATGTGTATATGTGCTACTGACTGAATTGTATTCCCTCAAAATTCATATGTTGAAATCCTAACCCTCAAAGTGATGGTATTTGGAGAGAGGGACTTTGGGAGGTAATTAGGGTTAGATGAGTTTGTGAGGGTGGAGCCTTCATGATGGGATTAGTGTCCTTAGACGAGACACCAGAGGGTTCGCTCATGCTGTCTCTCTCTCCAATCCCAGACAAAGAATAGGTCATGTGAGTACACAAGAAGGCAGCAGTCTACACCCAGGAAAATAATTTCACCAGGAGCCAAACTGGCCAGCACCTTGAGCTGGAACTTCTAACATCCAGAACAATGAGAAGTAAATGCTGTTGATTAATCCACCCATTCATGGTATTTTATCATGGCAGCCATAGCAGATTAATACACTATGTATGTATTTATGTGTGGAGAAAAAACAGGTTACTACAAACCAAACTTTCATCATCACTCTGAGGGGTTTGGGATTGGAATAGAGAGTGATTTAAGGACAAAAAAGCCTCTTGTATTTTACTCTATATTTATCTATATTAGTTAAATCTCTTATAACAAAAATTAATTTGATTTTTAAACTATTAAATAATAGGTAATAGAGACAGAAGAGACAGAAAACCCATGAGACATAATCAGAAGAACTCAAAAAACAGTAATCCAGATTACTTCATCTATGTTAAGAGTTAAGCAACATAATAAATCTCAACAGGTTTCTGAGGGCAGTAATATATTATAGCAAAACATAATCAGTGATGCTTATAATAATGATCCAGAATCATAAGGGAAAGGTTAAATTAGATAGGTATTTTTTTAAGAATATATATATATTTACAAGAGACATACATCAAATCTGGTAAAATTATTTTGTTGAATTTGATGACAATATAAGCTTTGATTATCAGGAAAATTCAGTTTTGTAGAATAGTTCATATCCTGACTACTAGACACAGAAAGCATTACTGTATTAAAATTAGAGGTCATTCTCAAGAAACCTACAACTTCTGGCTTCAAGCTACTTATTAACAACTATAAATACATAAGTAAATAACACTCGCACATAATGCTTTGCTCTTTATAAAACTCTGCCCTATATATAATCTCATTTAATCAGCATGAAAGTCTGGAACACAGGACCCTACCTCTGTACCCATCCCAACCCCAGTCTAGAGGTAATAAAGACAAGCTTCTCACCACTGCCTTGGCCATGTTGCATCAAAGCTGAATTTGGTAGAAAGCTCTTTCCCTCTCTTTATCACTTTCCTCTCCTCTGTTCTTTTACTTCTCTCTCCTATACCTTTCTCTATTCTCTTCTTTTCTTCCTGCTCAATTTTCCATTCACCTCTCTTCTCAATTCTTCCTTCATTCATCTAAACAGGTGTTTACTAAGAGCATGCCTTGTGTCAGGCATGCTCCTAGACACTAGGGATACAACAATAAACAAGTTTGGCTTCAGGAAACTTACATTCTAGTAGAAGAGACATCGACCTTTTTTCTTCCAACCCTCTCTTCTTCTTCTTTCCTCTCTTTGACTATTACTGTTTCTTTCCCTAGTTTCTTCTCAATTCTTCTCACTGTACCATATTCTCTGCTCCATCCTGAAATAAATACATAGTCCCACCAAACTGTAAGATACAGGCACCATGGCTTACTCTTCACAGCACATCCCTTACACTTAGCACAGTGTCTTGCACACTCTGCAAGTATGTGCTCAACTCAGTTCTCTATGTCTTGTTTTTCTCATGAGTTCACACATTAAGCTTTTCTCTGCAATTCCCTAATAACTCCCAAGGCTCTCCTGATTCCAATCATTCTCAATTATCTAGAGTGTGAAACCAAAGAGCTACCTCAATGTGGGAACAGCACAATTTATGATTTTCACCCACCATATGGGCTAAACTGATATATGAACCCCTACTGCAGTGGTGCAGTGAGGGAAGCTTTAGTTCTCTGTATATAGATGTCATTAGTACAGGGCTGACTCCTTTCATGCAAACATTTTATCATCAAGCTAATCACTTTACCTTTCTACATCAGATTAAGAGAATTATTTGTGTTTATAACTCTACACCTCTACTGCATTTTGTAAAGCACCTTACTCTGGTATAACAGACAACAGGTCTAGAAGCAGACACCTTCATGTTCAATATTTACTTGGCTTTTCTAAACTTCCATTTTCTTCCCTAATAAAACAGAAATTAATACTTAATTTAAAGGGTTCCTGTAACTATGATGAATAGTTTTAAAGTTCCTAACATGGATTTGGAAGCATAGTATATTCCCTATAAATGTAACTGTATATTATTAACCAATTTTACTAGTTTCGTAAAAAATATTTTTCAAAAAGTAACTTTAAATATTGTCTTCTAGGGAATTCCCTGGCGGTCCAGTGGTTAGGACCCCGTGCTTTCACTGCAGAGGGCCCAGGTTCGATCCCTGGTCGGGGAACTACAATCCCACAGGCCACATGGCACAGCCAAAAAAAAAGAAAAAAAAAATTGTCTTCTATTTTTTTAAAGAATATTTTGTTAACATTGGATGCAAAAGTTAACATTGCTCCCAAGGCAGAGGTAGGATTGAGTGTATTTTAAATAAAACTCAAGAACAGGTTATATTATTTATACATTATTCCTAATTAAGGACAAGTAAAGTAAAGAAATTGCAAGAATGCTACATTGAAAGTAGAGGAGCCATTCATAATTAAAAGTTGTTTTTCCCTTTTAACAGTGTCATTTCCAAGAACTCTAACTTTTTGGAAATCTGAAGAATTTCGGTTCCATGAGAAATTAACATAAGCTTGCATGTCTTTGTTATTCTTGATGCAAACAAAACAGTATGTCTCTATACACACACATATACACACACATACACATACATGTTGATTTGATGTGACATGACAGTAATAATATCACCACAAATCTAAAAGGAAGCAAAAAATGGGGAGTTTTACTATTGATTTCTTCATATTTATCACTTGGAAAAATTCAAGGGAAGACAGTTGATTGTGGTGAGCATCATAGTTACTCTAGTTAATTGTAGTGTTGCCCTCTTTTTACTTTGAAATGGGGTAAGAAGGGAGGAATGAGGTGAAAGCCCAGAGTCCTGATCCATTGTTTAAACCACCTTAGACTGCCTAACTCCCTCTATCAGAGACCACTGGCATGTGGCAATTCTAGCCAAGTATATTAAAATCCAAATCTGCTAATACTTTCTACTTCCTTTAGCAATCATTCAGCCTTCTGAAAAATATCATATAAGCTTTCAATGAAGAATTAAATACGAAGTTTTGTTTATGCTAAACTTGTGACGTACACATGTCAGCTCATTTGTGAGAAGAATGAGGTGGTACTCCTGATTTCTTTTCAAATTTCTGATTTGTGCTAAAACAATTTTAACCCTGAAAGAGAAAGAAACCTACCACCAGCTTATTAGATTCTCTAAAGAGCTGGAAAGGTACTAGAAGTTAAAACAAAGGCCTAGAAGAGCTAGTAATACTTCTGTTCTCTGGCAGGTCTGTTATGTTAGCTAGAATTTACTACCTGTTACGTTGAGCAATGAAGGCTGGAGGAAGAAAGAAAGAAGACAAGAAAAAAGGAAGGAGAAGAAGATCACAGAAAAAGGAATAATAATATTAGTTTCCTCTACTTTATCTCACTCTTGATCATGTCAAAAAAAATAGTACCTCTTCTTCAGGCTTTAATCTTTTACAGCCTTAGCGCAAACAAAGCATAGCAGAGCTTTATGCAAAGTCTTCTTAAATAAAAAATTGAGCAAAGATAAGCCTTTGAAGTCAAAATTTCTTAATATTTCTAAATTTCTACAGACCCATGGTTGCAAATTCAAAGTACAAAAGACAAAGAAGATTTAGAAGAATGGAATTATATGGGGAAAATATTGTCCCTTTTCTCCACCTGGAGTGGAATGGATTAAGAGGAAAACATTCCAGTATATACAAGTTATATATAGATGACTTAATAAACATAAAAATAGTTTGCAAATTTCAAAGAACTATTCACTACGATGTCATTGTTGTATATGTTCTGCACACAAATATAACAGTAACAGTTCAAAAGGCTTATTTAAAATTTTAAATTAGATATCATGGTATACTTAAACAATCATGACGCAAATATTTAAATGTCATAAAATGACACTATCTCATTAAAAAAAACTCACAAAACTGACATAATACTTAACATGTACTGACTGACAAGCACAGTTTTAAGCACTTTAGAAATAGCACTTAAATTCACATCAGTCTTATAACAAAACTATTATATTATTTTCATTATCATATGAGGAACTGAAGTACAGAGAGATTAAGGATCTTGTCCAAGTTCACAGAGCTGGTATGTGGAAGACCTGGTACTAGAGCCCAGGCAGCTTAAACTCTAAGTCCATGATCTTAACAACTAATATTCTCCATCTTAGTAATTCCACCTCACAAAATTTATCCAATATATATGCTTCAACAAGTGTACAAAGCTGTAAATACAAGGATGTTTACTGTGCCACAACTTATACTCGCAATAACCAAAGGTGAATTTACTATGATGCTAATGACACATAACCTTCAGAAACCACACCTGCATGATACATTCCAAGGCCCCATACTTAATTTTATATTTGCAAATTTGTATAGTTTTTCTGTTAGATGTTCCTCCCCTCCAAATTTTGTAAGCTTCAGGCTCGACAGAACCTGCATCTGCCGCTGGCAATAAAAAAATCTACAGTAGAAATAACATAAATGTCCACCAATAAATAACTAAATTAAATGAATTATGTTACATACACGAAAGCAGGAAAGCACTGTACACTATTAAGAAGATTTCATATATGTTAAGAAAAGTAGATGATGCAAGAGTATGTATAGAATGACTCCACTTAAGAATACAATTTATATACATTCATATGCTTATATATACATTCTGGAAAGATACATAAACTTTTTTCATGAATTCACACTAGTAGGTTGAAATAGGGTCAAAAAAAAAAGGGAGAACTTTGATTTTCACTCTATACCCTTTTGCAAGATTTTGCAGTTTTATCACCCACATGTATTAGTTAGAAAATTTTTAAAGATTTGGTTGTATTTAAAAGATACAAAAGCTTAAAGCAATTATTGTGGATAATAACAAGCTTCTAATACTTATAACAATACTTTGTATATCTTCAAACCATTGGCTATTATTATTTAAATCATACAGCACTCTTAAAGAGACCCAACTTCCTAAAAAATGATAAATTGCAAATTCCTAATACTGTCACATTAATTGTGACATTTGGGTTAATAAAAACCCAAGTGGAATAAGGGTTACAGTTGCCTGAAGTAACTTTTCTGACAACTCTTCTTCTCTATTACTGCCACATAAATTGAAGAAATAAACCATTTCTTGGAAACTCTTTCTTAAAATACAATTGCAGCAGCATAGCAATTTATGGATGACCTTCTCTCCCATGTCACAAATCTATTAGCTTTTCTCAAGATTAAACAGATTAAACCGAAGAGGATGGCTCCTAACCAACCAAGCAAAAGTTGTGAATTTCTCCTAATATACAACCTAATCCACCTCAATACAAAAAATCCACCTGCCTTCCATGATTTATTTGGTTAAGACCAAACTGTCCTTCTAACATATCATCTGCCTTCTAACATTTTACATATTTCCAAATCTTCCCAACTCACTCACTCAAAAAGTATTCCCCTAACACAATCCAATATAACTGCAGTATATGTTTAAACAAAGACCAAAATCGAGTTAAGATTATAAATGAAAACAGCCAAAAACAGACATAACAAAAACCGAGGTCCTGCTTAACATGTGAGAGTACTGCATTATTTGTCATTCCATTAATTGATAAGGTTGATTCAGACATTCCAGTGGGTTAAATTGGTGTCATTCCTTACAACAAAAGTCAGCAAACATTTTCTATAAAAGTCTGGAGAGTAAATATTTTAGGCTTTGCCCCCATGAGGCAAAATCAAGGATATTATATAAGTATTAATATAGCAAAAGAGAAAAAAATATTCACAAATATTTTATCGACAAATTCAAAATATAATAATAACTGGGTACAATTTATTGTAACACCAATCTACTAATAAGGACAGAAATCTTTCGAGGGTGCTATTACTTCCTTTCACTGGGACTCAAAGTTAGTGCTTATCAACAAAATCCACTATAATATTCACTTGTAAATGAAGATATGTAATGAGATTTTATGTATTTCACTTTGAAAAGATAGGTACTGCCAAATACTAGTATCAATCCATGAGCATATTTTAATTGAGCATATTTATTGCTTAGCAAGCATTTATAAAATTATATTGCATGCTTTTCAGCATGTCATTACGTTCCAGATTCATCACTTCTAATTGAAAGTTATATGGGAATTCCTCAACTGCACAGTTAAATGGATTTTGAAATGTCAAAATATTTGTACCGAAGTCCAAAATTCACTCCTGGAAATGTAGTTTGAGCTCAAAAAATACATCAGCTACAAATTTGGTGGGAATGGTGATCTGGCTTCATGTTTTAATGTCTGACACTACAGGAAGTATATAAAACTGCCTGACATTACCTGGGATTCAAACAACATTAGTTGTCATCCTGACATTATTGGAGTATAAGTTCTATATGTAAGCACAGAATGATATTGTAATTTTAGGTTTAATTCATTACATAGCTAATTTCCAAAGCTTTTAGAATTTAGTGTTCAATAACAATGGTTGAGGGAAATTCTTTTCTTTTTTTTTTACATCTTTATTGGAGTATAATTGCTTTACAATGGTGTGTTAGTTTCTGCTTTATAACAAAGTGAATCAGCTATAAATATACATATATCCCCATATCTCCTCCCTGTTGTGTCTCCCTCCCGCCTTCCCTATCCCACACCTCTAGGTGGTCACAAAGCACCAAGCTGATCTCCCTGTGCTATGCGGCTGCTTCACACTAGCTATCTACTTTACGTTTGGTAGTGTATATATGTCCATGCCACTCTCTCACTTTGTCACAGCTTACCCTTACCCCTCCCCATATCCTCAAGTCCATTCTCTAGTAGGTCTGTGTCTTTATTCCTGTCCTACACCTAGGTTCTTCATGACATTTTTTTTTCTTCAGTTCCATATATATGTGTTAGCATACGGTATTGGTCTTTCTCTTTCTGACTTACTTCACTCTGCATGACAGACTCTAGGTCTATCCACCTCATTACAAATAGCTCAATTTCGTTTCTTTTTATGTCTGAGTAATATTCCATTGTACATATGTGCCACATCTTCTTTATCCATTCATCCGATGATGGGCACATAGGTTGTTTCCATCTCTGGGCTACTGTAAATAGAGATGCAGTGAACATTTTGGTACATGACTCTTTTTGAATTATGCTTTTCTCAGGGTATATGCCCAGTAGTGGAATTGCTGGGTCATACGGTAGTTCTATTTGTAGTTTTTTAAGGAACCTCCATACTGTTCTCCATAGTGGCTGTACTGATTCACATTCCCACCAGCAGTGCAAGACTGTTCCCTTTTCTCCACACCCTCTCCAGCATTTATGGTTTCTAGATTTTTTGATGATGGCCATTCTGACTGGTGTGAGATGATATCTCATTGTAGTTTTGATTTGCATTTCTCTAATGATTAATGATGTTGAGCATTCTTTCATGTGTCTGTTGGCAGTCTGTATATCTTCTTTGGAGAAATGTCTATTTAGGTCTTCTGCCCATTTTTGGATTGGGTTGTTTGCTTTTTTGTTATTGAGCTGCATGAGCTGCTTGTAAATTTTGGAAATTAATCCTTTGTCAGTTGCTTCATTTGCAAATATTTTCTCCCATACTGAGGGTTGTCTTTTGGTCTTGTTTATGGTTTCCTTTGCTGCGCAAAAGCTTTGAAGTTTCATTAGGTCCCATTTGTTTATTTTTGTTTTTATTTCCATTTCTCTAGGAAGTGGGTCAAAAAAGATCTTGCTATGGTTTATGTCATAGAGTGTTCTGCCTATGTTTTCCTCTAAGGGTTTGATAGCGTCAAATGGACACATTTGATTACATTTAGGTCTTTAATCCATTTTGAGCTTATTTTTGTGTATGGTGTTAGGGAGTGATCTAATCTCATACTTTTACATGTACCTGTCCAGGTTTCCCACCATCACTTATTGAAGAGGCTGTCCTTTCTCCACTGTACATTCCTGCCTCCTTTATCAAAGATAAGGTGACCATATGTGCATGGGTTTATCTCTGGGCTTTCTATCCTGTTCCACTGATCTATATTTCTGTTTTGTGCCAGTACCATACTGTCTTGATTACTGTAGCTTTGTAGTTTAGTCTGAAGTCAGGGAGCCTGATTCCTCCAGCTCCGTTTTACGTTCTCAAGATTGCTTTGGCTATTCGGGGTCTTTTGTGTTTCCATACAAATTGTGAAATTTCTTGTTCTAGTTCTGTGAAAAACACCAGTGGTAGTTTGATAGGGTTTGCATTGAATCTGTAGATTGCTTTGAGTAGTAGAGTCATTTTCACAATTTTGATTCTCTCAATCCAAGAACATGGTATATCTCTCCATCTGTTTGTATCATCTTTAATTTCTTTCATCAGTGTCTTACAATTTTCTGCATACAGGTCTTTTGTCTCCTTAGGTAGGTTTATTCCTAGATATTTTATTCTTTTTGTTGCAATGGTAAATGGGAGTGTTTTCTTGATTTCACTTTCAGATTTTTCATCATTAGTGTATAGGAATGCCAGAGATTTCTGTGCATTAATTTTGTATCCTGATACTTTACCAAATTCATTGATTAGCTCTAGTAGTTTTCTGGTAGCATCTTTAGGATACTCTATGTATAGTATCATGTCATCTGCAAACAGTGACAGCTTTACTTCTTCTTTTCCGAATTGGATTCCTTTTATTTCCTTTTCTTCGCTGATTGCTGTGGCTAAAACTTCCAAAACTATGTTGAATAAGAGTGGTTAGAGTGGGCAACCTTGTCTTGTTCCTGATCTTAGTGGAAATGCTTTCAGTTTTTTACCATTGAGGATAATGTTGGTTCTGGGTTTGTCATATATGGCTTTTATTATGTTAAGGAAAGTTCCCTCTATGCCTACTTTCTGCAGGGTTTTTATCATAAATGGGTGTTGAATTTTGTCGATAGCTTCCTCTGCATCTATTGAGATGATCATATGGTTTTTCTCCTTCAGTTTGTTAATATGGTGTATCACGTTGATTGATTTGTGTATATTAAAGAATCCTTACATTCCTGGAGTAAACCCTACTTGATCATGGTGTATGATCCTTTTAATGTGCTGTTGGATTCTGTTTGCTAGTATTTTGTTGAGGATTTTTGCATCTATGTTCATCAGTGATATTGGCCTCTAGTTTTCTTTCTTTGTTACATCCTTGTCTGGTTTTGGTCTCAAGGTGATGGTGGCCTTGTAGAATGAGTTTGGGAGTATTCCTCCCTCTGCTATATTTTGGAAGAGTTTGAGGATAGGTGTTAGCTGTTCTCTGAATGTTTGATAGAATTCGCCTGTGAAGCCATCTGGTCCTGGGCTTTTGTTTGTTGGAAGACTTTTAATCACTGTTTCAATTTCAGTGCTTGTGATTGGTCTGTTCATATTTTCTATTTCTTCCTGATTCAGTCTTGGTAGGTTGCACATTTCTAAGAATTTGTCCATTTCTTCCAGGTTGTCCATTTTATTGGCATAGAGTTGCTTGTAGTAATCTCTCATGATCTTTTGTATTTCTGCAGTGTCAGTTGTTACTTCTCCTTTTTCATTTCTAACTCTATTGATTTGAGTCTTTTTTTCTTGATGAGTCTGGCTAATGGTTTATCAATTTTGTTTATCTTCTCAAAGAACCAGCTTTTAGTTTTATTGATCTTTGCTATTGTTTCCTTCATTTCTTTTTCATTTATTTCTCATCTGATCTTTATGATTTCTTTCCTTCTGCTAACTTTGGGGTTTTTTTGTTCTTCTTTCTCTAATTGCTTTAGGTGCAAGGTTAGGTTGTTTATTCGAGAAGTTTCCTGTTTCTTAAGGTAGGATTGTATTGCTATAAACTTCCCTCTTAGAACTGCTTTTGCTGCATCCCATAGGTTTTGCGTCGTCGTGTCTCCATTGTCATTTTTTTCTAGGTATTTTTTAATTTCCTCTTTGATTTCTTCCGTGATCACTTCGTTATTAAGTAGTGTACTGTTTAGCCTCCACGTGTTTGTATTTTTTACAGATCTTTTCCTGTAATTGATATCTAGTCTCATAGCGCTGTGGTTGGAAAAGATACTTGATACAATTTCAATTTTCTTAAATTTACCAAGGCTTGATTTGTGACCCAAGATATGATCTACCCTGGAGAATGTTCCATGAGCACTTGAGAAAAATGTGTATTCTGTTGTTTTTGGATGGAATGTCCTATAAATATAAATTAAGTCCATCTTGTTTAATGTATCATTTAAAGCTTGTGTTTCCTTATTTATTTTCATTTTGGATGATCTGTCCACTGGTGAAAGTCTCTCCATTGGTGAAAGGGATATTCTGATTTTTAAAAAAATTTTCATCATGACTCTGAGCTCAAAAAAAATCACAATAAAACTTTACCAGTTCTAAATCGTCAAAGTCCTATATGATAAGGCAATTCAGGATATTCAGTTTCAATTTCTGACAAAAATCCATGAAATTGATGATAGTCAAGTCCAGGACAGCAAATGAAGTTCACTGTTGACATTATTGGTTCAATAACCATATGATTAGATTACAACATTTTTCACAAAGTGCCTACTATTGAATAATACAATGAATAACCACAGGATTTAAACACCTAACATTTTCACAAGCTTTGTAAATTTGTTCAACTAAACCTTCTTCTGATACACACATATTTTTAACAACATCAGTTGTAAAATTACATCTTAACAGATTCCACTTCAGTTTGTACTGAATTAGTGTTTTCTCAACTTCAATGAAAATATTCTTGTTTGTAGTTGATCCACACAGGCTATTTATTCATCAAAAGTAATTCTTTAGTTGAAATCATTTGTCATGTTTTTTTAATTTACTAATGATTTAGCCCCCAATGTTTTCAACCCTTCAAGCAAATGTTCTTGCTGAAAGAGTAATGGTCATAAACTTATTTTCTCTCGACATATTTCTTCAGTTACTGCAGTAAAACACTATTTAATTAATTTACCACTGATAAATGGCTTTTTTTGCTTGGCAAACAAATAAGCCACCCATAAACTTATTTTGGCTTCATCCACATTTTCATATTTTATTTTTCTGAAGGAAGTCTGCTGTGATGAGGTATTCCAGTTTAACTTTTTTAATTTTTCTGACTAGTGCTCTCCTGTGAGTCAGTAATATTGAGATGAGTGTTTAGTCTGATAATGTCAACATTTATTATTATAGCACAGCCATAGTGCCAGTGCATGATAAACACAATGCTTTGCCATCTAATTCAATAACAAAATAATCCACACTCCACTGTGTCTTAAAGTGTGACATCCAAAATCCATTTTCTCTTCTTTTCTTGTTTTGACATGACATGCATGCACTGATAATTAAAAGTAAGTAAATGCTGTAGTACAATGATATGTGTGGCATTCAAAACACTGTTGAATTATAACCATGTCACTGTGCTTTATAGTATGCCAAGCAGCAGTGTGAAGTGATGAGAATGCCATATATGGTCACAACTCTGCCACTGTAGCAGGAAAGCACCCATAGGCAACAGGTAAATGAATTAGCATGGCTGTGTTCCAATATAACTTTATTTATGTACTCTGATGTTTAAATTTCATATAAACATATAAACACTATATTTTATATCACAAAATATAGTTCTTCTTTTGATTTGTTTAACCATTTAAAAGTGTAATGAGCAGTCTTGGCTCATAGACTGCTCAAAACAAGTGGTTAGCTGGATTTGACCTACAGGCTATAGTCTGCTAACTCATATCTCAAAAAATCCAAGATAATCACTTTTTCACATAGAGAATTACCATTCTTCAATTAAGAGATCTTATTTATATTCCACTGTAAAAGTTAAACATGTTCTGACTTTAAATTTTTTAAAATATACTGGGAAACATGAGGCCTGCGGTTGGGCTTTACTTTAGAATATGGCTAGAGAGCTAAACACAGTCTTCTAGAATTCAAATATATTTCCTACTGATAGATAATAACAACTTATGATAAAGAGACCTCATTTGAAACTAGAAAATTGAGTCAACAAAAGAACTAAACAAGACCTTTACTCTCTACCATTTTACTAAAATTAATCAAAATTCCTCTTTTGGCAGACATGTTAATGTTCATATTTTGGAGCAACTTGCTACCTTTAATTTGCCTCACTTAAACTATGGATTCATAACTCCATTTACCCTGCTTTTAGTTTGCAATAGATCACAAATTGAGGCCTCGTCTATCCAAAATGCCAAAACCCACACAACAGACACTTAAATATATTCTTCTAATGTTCCAAATTTTATAGACCTGACTTTTTTTCAAGTTATTTGGATGAACTAAAATTACTGAGTCTTCAATTAGTCAATTAAGTAGTGAGTAGAAGAGAGGAAATATTTGCATATATAATCTTAATAAATGGATGATTAAAGTCAATAAAATATAGTACCTCTTCCAGCCTTTGGCAAAGAAGGGTGATCCAAAAATGAGGCAGATGTCAAAGGGGTGCTGGAGGGGAAGGAGAGAGGCTGTAGATGACAGAGACAAAGGAAGCAACCTCAGATTCAAGCCTGAAGGTAATACAACCTGAACGCATGTGTCGTGGCACATGCATGATCTCAGGTGCTAGAAATTATCAGAGGCTGAGAAATAGCCCTCTACCACATAGTGATCTACCATGCAAAAACATTTCCAGTAAATAGGAGATAAACAAACAACCTACAAATAGCTGAGTTGAATTCCTCTCTCTCTCTCTCCATATGTGTGTGTGTGCGGGGGGGGGGGTGTATTACCTTTATAATTATAGCTGATAGATAAATAATGAGCATATGATAAAAATGCTTTGTGGCACATATTTAGATGGGTAAATACAGTAACTTTGTCATTTATTATTATATCATTAGATTTCCATCAAATCTGAAAAGGGGGCAGGCAGCAACACTGCATAATCTTGTTTTAGATATAAATACTAATTGTGTAATAATCTCAGAATCTCATGCATTTACTTGTGAAAGCTCTACATGATACAATAAAGAGCAACCAAGAGTATAAACTATTAAATTTATGAGTGTTTGCTAATGAAAACTATTTTTATGCTATATTTAGGAATCTAAAAAAAAAAGAAAAAAGAAAAAATTCACAGGTATCTTTTTATGACTAGCAAAGTGAAAGAGATAACCTCAGGGAAAAGGCATCTCTTTAAACTTCAAATACCTTACAAGTCAAGACTAGTCCAGAAGTATGGTAGATCAGAAGAAAAACAGAGTTAAAAAGAAATTCTGATTAGACTACTGTAAAAATGCTAATTTTTCCCCAGTAATGCTATACAACTTGAGGAATATAAGTTAGAAAAGTTTAACAAAAAAGACATTGTTTAAATATGAAAGATATTCAACTAGAGCAGTAGTCCTTAGCCATTTTGGGTTAAGAAGCCCTCTAAAAATTTGCACACACCCTCCCCCCAGAAAGTAAAACACACATTTCTACAAAAAGTTTTAACAGGATACAGCAGATTTTTAAATCCTGTCTGCACATTAAAATCACCTGGAGAGTTTACAAAAAATTCCAATGCCTAGATCTAACTCTCAGAAAATCTGATTTCATTGGTTTGGGTCAGGTCCCAGGCATCAGCATTTTTTAAAGCTCCCTAAGTGATCCTAATATGAAGCCAGAGACAAGATTCACTATTCAGAAACTCCCTGAAATCTCTCCATAAAACCATCTTCATTCACTCATTCATTCAACAAAGATGTTAATAAATCACCCACAACATCTGACATCTAGCCAAGAATTCTGAAGAGTCCAAGAGAAATGTAATCCAATTTTTTTCTTTGTTTCATAGTCACTACTAATCAGCAGTCTGACAGATTGCCAGCATGACTTCTATTTATGGAAAAATTCTCCAGAAGTCAAAAATTAATGATTCTCATTTCCAAACAAATGTAACCTTTCACAAAGGATAGGGTCACTGATCACTCAAACAAACATAAAGGAATGCAAAACAAAAAGAAAAATGTTTCCGAAGTTTTCCTTAATACCATTCTTTATTAATGCATTAGAGCTTTTAGATGGGCTAAGAAAAAATACAGAACAAAAGGAAGCACAGGCCATAAAATATTAACATTTTCAAAAAGAGCTTTGAGAGAGTTCTATTCTAAAACTACATAAAGCAATGTGACTAAGGAAAAAATGCTTAGTGAAAGGATAAGGAACTAACATAATGGGAAGGAAAATAAATAGCTAATATTCTGGAGAGAGTCACGCTAACATAAGTTTTCAAATAAAACTGCAAACAGATGAGAAATAAAACCACATTTATTTAACATTATTATAAATATTGGCCCCAACATGCTTCCCTACATACCCCTTCAGTTCACCTCCATTCCTAAATATGTTCTATGTATATACAAACATAAATGTACTTTTTTATTAATAGATTCATTCCATAAATGTTATTCTATAACCTGTTTTTGCTTCTTATCATATACTCTGGTGATCTTTCCATACAAGCATATATTAAAACCTATCTTATTCTATTTAAAACCTGAATAATATGGGAAAATTGTGGGGTTAGTACAGACCTAACATAATTCATTTACCAATCCCTTATTGATGAATATTTATTGTGTTTCCAGTGTTTTGTCACTGTTTTGAGATCTGTATAATCCTTGGCCTCTATCCAAACTATATGCGTGTGTGTGTGTGTGTGTGTGTGCGTACATACACAGATATTAATAAGTGAGAAAGTTTAACCTACAAATTGTTTGAAATGTTTTTGTATATACCA
Source organism: Monodon monoceros (assembly GCF_005190385.1). Taxonomy (NCBI): domain Eukaryota; kingdom Metazoa; phylum Chordata; class Mammalia; order Artiodactyla; family Monodontidae; genus Monodon; species Monodon monoceros. The sequence goes on along the minus strand of NW_021703768.1, from coordinate 89,147,828 downwards.
AATTTAATAATTAATGAAGATGACATAGTATTATACCTTGTAACAGTTTTCTTTTCATATTTTGGAACTAACAAAAATCTTTCAGATCTCAAACACAGCCAAAGGCCCCTGAAAAACCTAAGCATTGTGCTCAGAGTCCTTAACGTACAAAACCACCCCAAGCAGTAATTTAAAAAACAAGAACAGGGCTTCCCTGGTGGCGCAGTGGTTGAGAGTCCGCCTGCCGATGCAGGGGACACGGGTTCATGCCCCGGTCCGGGAAGATCCCACATGCCACGGAGCAGCTGGGCCCGTGAGCCACGGCCACTGAGCCAGCAAGTCCGGAGCCTGTGCTCCGCAACGGGAGAGGCCACAACAGTGAGAGGCCCACGTACTGCAAAAAAACAAAACAAAACAAAAAAAGAACAAAAACCAATACATAGAAACACAGAAGACCCCAAATAGCCAAAACAAATAGAACAGAGCTGGAGGAATCATGCTCCCTGATTTCAGATTATACTACAAAGCTACAGTAGTCAAAACAGTATGGTATTGGCACAAAAACAGACACATACATCAATGGAACAGAATAGAGAGCCCAGAAAAAAACCCACATACTTACAGTTAATTAACCTACGACAAAGGAGGCAAGAATATACAATGGAGAAAAGACAGTCTCTTCAATAAGTGATGCTGGGAAAACAGAACAGCTACATATAAAAGAATGAAATTAGAACATTCTTTAATACCATGTACAAAAATAAACTCAAAATGAATTGAAGACCTAAATGTAAGATAGGAAACCATAAAACTCCTAGAGGAAAATACAGGCAGAACACTCTTTCACATAAATCACAGAAATTCTTTTTTGGATCTGTCTCCTAAGGCAAAGGAAATAAAAGCAAAAATAAACAAATGGGACCTAATTAAACTTAAAGATTTTTGCATCACAAAGGAAAGCATCGACAAAACAAAAAGACAACCTACTGAATGGGAGAAAATATTTGCAAATGATATGACCAATAAGGGGTTAATATCCAACAGTTATAAACAGCTCATACAACTCAACATCAAAAAAAAAAAACCAAACAACCTGATTAAAATATGGGCAGAAGACCTGAATAGACATTTTCCCAAAGATGACATGCAAATAGCCAACAGACACATGAAAAGATGCTCAATGTAGTTAATCATCAGGGAAATGCAAATCAAAACCACAATAAGATACCACCTCACACCTGTCAGAATGGCTATCAAAAAAAGAACACAAATAACAAATGTTGGCAAGGATGTGGAAAAAGGGAACCCTCGTACACTGCTCGTAGGAATGTCAATTGGTACAACCACTATGGAAAACAGTATGGAGGTTTCTCAAAAAACTAACAGTAGAGCTACCATATGACCCTGCAATTCCACTCCTGGGTATATATCTGGAAAAATGAAAATGCTAATTTGAAAAGATACATGTACCCCAATGTTCACAGCCACATTACTGACAATTGTCAAGACATGGAAGCAACTGAAGTGTCCATCAAAGATGAATAGATAAAAAAAGATGCAGTGTATATATATATACAATGGAATACTACTCAGCCATAAAAAAGAATGAAATGTTGCCATTTGCAGCAACATGGATGGACTTGGAGGGTATTTGCTAAGTGAAATAAGTCAGACAGAGAAAGACAAATACTGTATGATATCACTCATATGCGGAATCCAAAAATATAACAAACTAGTGAATATAACAAAAAATGAAATAGACTTACAGATATAGAGAACTAACTAGTGGTTACAAGTGGGGAGCCCGAAGTAGGGAGGGACAGTATAGGGGTAAGGAATTAAAACATACAAACTATTATATATAAAATAAGCTACAAGAATATATTGTACAACATAGGAAATATAGCCAATATTTGATAATAACTAAATGGAGTATAACCTTTAAAAATTGTGAATCACTATATTGTACACCTGTAACTTATATAATATTGTAAATCAACTATACTTCCATTAAAAAAAAAAACTAATACACAGAACTTACTATGTGCCAGGGACTCTTCTAAGTATTCCACATTTACTCATACATGTAATCTTCATAACAACACTATGAATTGGGTGACATTATTATTACCATTTTACATTTTGAGGAAAATGAGGCATAAAAGGATTAAACAATCTGTCCAGTTTCACAAAGGTAATAAGCCATACTGTTAGGATTCAGACCCAACCAACTCAATATGTTAAGCTTGTACATGTACCTTTGAGTACTTGTATGCTAAAGTCCTAGGAGTGGAATTTCTAAGTTAAAAGGTTTGCAAGTTGAATTTTGATGTATATTGCCAAATTATTCTCCCAAAAGGTTATACTAATTTACATTTCTGCCAAGACTTTATAAGAAGGCTTATTTTCCCATATCCTACACAACGCTGGGTACTATCAAATTACGTAATCCTTGCCAAGCTGGTAGTTGAAATAGCTTCTTTTTTTAAAAATGTATATTTCTTTCATTGTCACAGGATTACTGGTCATTTGTGTTTATTTTTCTGGAAACTATGTGTTCATTTGTTTCATTCATTTCTATTGCACCGAATATTCCAACATAAACAACAAAATTATCAAATCAATACCTCAGGAAAGAAAAGATATAAGTTTACATTTAATACACTAACATTATGGTAAAAAGAAAGATTTTCCTCTTACATTAAAATATATATATACACACATATATACACATATACATACATATATGTTTTAATGGAATTAATTTAGAATATTTTAGAAGTGCCAACAGACACACTGAATAACTCATTCTTGGAATAAAATTCTTGAGGAAAGTCTAATCTTAAACTCATATCCTGAATTTAGACACTGTTCCACAAAATATAGCTAAAGTTTTGCCTCAGTAAGAGGTAAGCAATTAAATCTATCACATTATCAAAGATTTATTACCTTTAATTTATTGTATTTTTGTTCATTGCTTCATCACCACAATTAAGAAATAATGATTTATGAGTATAACTAGTTTTGCTCTAATTATACCCTAAAAAGCAATAAAACAAATTCTTCTTTGGTCACAAAATCTCTTATTTTACATAAGCTTATAACAGGTAGCTATTTTTAATTTTACCTCATAACACTCCAATATCTATATGCTCATTCCTTCTTGGTGTATTAAATTAAATTGATCAATTGTAGCATAAACTCCTTGAATGTATTAAACTTTACAACCTTAAACACACAGTAAATATATTTTGATGAATAAATGAATGAATTATTTGGGGTCAATATTATGACTTAAAAAAACAAGAGTAATTTATGTCATGTTCCTTCACCAAGCAGCACAGGAATTAAGGAATGGAATTTGTCACTACCCAAGAATTGAGAAACTCTACCATCTATTTTATGACATGCATTCAACACTATTGTTAAGAGCAGAGTTTCTCAACCTTGGCCCTACTGACATTTTTGGCAGATAATTCTTTGTTGTTGGAGGCTGTCCTGTGAACTGTAGGCTGCTTAGCAGCATCCATGGCCTCTACCTTCCCAACTGGTAAATAAAAATGTCTCAGACATTGTCAAATGTTCCCTGGGAACAAAAATTGCCCAGGGTGAGAACCACTGGTTTAGAGATAGCTGACATTGTAAGAGTATACCTAAAGTCAAAGAGAGGTTCCTGAGAAGGGTCTTAAAACTTGAGAAATAGCTTCAAGAATCGCATTATGGCTGCTCAAAAAGACCCTCTAATACAGGGTACTCCCATGCCTCCATTCCTCTCATCAAGGGTCACTCCCCGGTAACTATTAAGCCTTCATCTTGGACAAGGTAATTCAACAAGCATTTGTTAGTTTCTTCATTCCATCTGGCCGACTTTAAATACATTAAACCCCTTACCAAGAGCTAGTCCCAGGATCCTACCACTTAATTATCTGTAACACTGCAACGTCACTGAACAACAGAAGGGAGATTGCTTAATTACATAGATAGGAACTTTCGGCTGTGTCTTTTGAGGTAAAATTTCAATAAGTCAGATGATATAACATATCCAATACTGAAAAGAAAATAAGTATGTAATCATTTCTGGCTGTAGTTCTCACACAGGTATAGGTACATACAACACTTATTAATAAATATAAGTTTCTTTGTGTTGCTCCTGAACAAAATCAGCAGAGAGGTTAAATATCTTTAAATACACTTTAAAAGTAGAATGCCTTAATTATGCTTCCTAAATTTTAAAATGTACTGTTAATAGCCTTAAATGTTTGAAAAGGACAAAAAACACATTAAGATTTCTTAAAAGTCTTTTAAAATTTTATGCAATAATATCAAAAAGTGAAAAAGGAATTGATATAATAGCCTATAACAGAAGATACTTCTGCTTATAAAGAGAAAAGAACTCAAAAGTCAAATTTTTATACTAAATGCTTCTGACATCTGTAAGTCTCTTCTTATCTCTAACACTCATTGTCCTCATTTCCAAAATGGTTCTGCTACTTAGAGAATGAAATGGGATAAAAAAAATTTCTATAAATTTTGGAAACAATAAAGTATTATTCCAATATAAGATATCAGCAATAACTGGGCAAATGAATGTAACATCACACAGAATTTTGATTTTCAGAATTACTGAAATTAGTGATGATAATGGGTAAAGTTAACATATTTCTCAAAACATTTCACTCTGACCAAAGATCAGTTCATGTTTAATTTACTTTTCATTACTTCCAAGAAAATAAAAATTAGAATTTTAAATCTGATAAAGTTTAACTATAAGTAGTAACACTAATATTTAAGCTTCAGATTTTCTAAATACTTACATTACTTGCAAACTTTCTGCTGTTAAATTATTCCACATAATCTCATTTGCCTGTAGATTTTCATTGTCTTCTAGTAAGGAAGTATCAAACTCAATTTCTTGCTCCTTAGCAGCCGTCGTTCTAGTAAAGTATGCCAAATAATTTTTATCAATATGAATGTACTATCATAATATGTCTTAGTACATAACAAAGGCAGAATATTTGTTCTTATTTAAAATTATGTTAACAAAGTAGAGTAAAAACAAATAGAATAAATCAAACTAAACCTTAGGCCTCAAAGATCTAGTCAAGTAATTTCAGCTTAGCTTCCTCATTTGTAGAATACAGATATTAACCTGCTTTATTCCTTCCTCAATGGTAATGAGTATAAAATAAGATGATGCATGCATGAAAAAATAATTGATGTATTATTACTATAAAGTTTAACACAAACAGAAAACCATGTTTATTATTATTATATAATTGTTAAAAAGAAAATACAATTTCATGGATTAAATATGGGTTTAAGCAGTGATGTAGTAACAACTGAAAAACTTCTCAAGATCATTATATAAATTAGTTATCATCGAGAAAGGATTTTGAAAATAATTAAAAACAAATTAATATGAAATAGACTATTTCCTAATAAGCTCTTCAATATTTCTTATTTTAATTCAGTTAAATATTATATGGTTAAAAAAAAAAAAGTAATACTGTCATAAATACTGAAAGAAGAATGAAAATATCATACATACCTGTGAACATCTATGAAATTATTGTATTCTGTGCCAGGGTCTATCTGTTCAACTGACATTTGAATCTCTTTATGGACATTCACTATTTCCTCTGTAACAAGACTGGTTATCTGGCTGTATTCATCAAATATACCTTTCCTGAAAAGAAAAGAAAATTTAACAACATTTTAAACTTTTATCAGGGAAACATAGGCCCAAAAAGGATTTAAAACAATATGAAATATAATGCCAATTTTTAAAGATGGTGATTTAACACACCACCTTATTTCATATACCTGGATAGTGAAGTGAAGGGATTATACACATGTACAGATTAACAACTTACATTTGATATAATATAATAATTGTAAATGATCTAGAGTAAGGCATTACATCTTCCAATATCTATCTAACATATCCAAAGTGTAAGCCAGTGGCAACCACTTTCCGTTTCTAAACATCACCACTGAAATGCTGATTCCGTAACATGGAACTGTGGATGAACTCCTGTCTATTTAATTCATTCAGTGCCTGCCACTTCCTCACATGCCCTAGCTCCTGGTTCTTCTCTTGCTCCTGGGCCTCTGCTCTTTTTCATATTATATTTACAGAGTTTAATTGGTTTATACCTTCAATGACATCTCAATCTTCTCCTGACCTCCAGCTAGTAGCAAAAATAATGATAAAAGTTATTAGGCTTATCTAATAAATGCAAAAGGAAAAACTATTCTGTTACAAAGACCCAATCTCCAACTTAAGAATCCTATGCTGTAAAAATATACCATTGCTCATTAGTAGCCTTAAAAAGTGTGGACAAACAAGCTTATCCTGCATATACCCAAATAAATATAAGGCCTTGTTTGTTTTTCTTTTCCAAAATCATCACTCATAAAAAGTAATGCTACAAAATTTCTCTTATTATGAAGCATTCTCTCAATTACTTCATTCTGAACAGCAAAATACTGTTTGGGTTAAAAAAAAATTAAATTCAAACTGCTTCAGGCAATGCTAGCTTGGAATGATTACAGAAATGACCTGATAGACACAGTTTAAAGAAAAGAGGGAGGCAGAGAAATTTAATACAGATTTAGTAAATATCCCTGGGGTTATGACCTCACAATTGAAAGTACTGAATGATATTAATATAAATAAGACTATCTAGATAATTCTTAAAAAGCAAAACAGTTAAGTGGTTATGATGTGGAGATCATTAACACATCTTTAAGACAAATGGGGAAATAAAGGAAGAAGTCTCCTAATGTTATATGAATGAGTACTTGTGACATAGGATTCAATTTCAGTGATATTATCATGCTTGTATTTTTTTAAATGCTAGATCTAAAAAAATTTATTACAAAGTAAAGATAATACACTGTGTGAAACTATTATATGTCTCAAAAAAGGATGTTCTTGTGATGATGAAGACACTATTATTGAAGATTCATATGGAGAGTTTGAGAAAATATTGATTCATAAAATCAAAGTAGGAAAGGCAACGTTTATAGATCAACAATATGTAATTTAAAGTAGACATTACTAAATTTATGAATTAAATATTTTAAGTAGATATTTCACTATTTCATCAATACCCTTAAAAGTTGACATATTCAAGTTGACTAAAAACACTTTATCTTTTTTTGGGAAATGGGGGATCACGTAAACCAGCATATAAAGGCGATGAAGTCTACCATAGGGTGGCATATTGAATTGATCTGTATGGTAAACATGTATGCATTTGAATTACTGACCAACGTTGTTTGCTCCTTGAAGGCAAAAACTGTGACCTACTCATCTCTACATCTGCAAGCACCAGGGTGCTTTGTATACAGCAGAACTTCAATAAACATTTGTTCATTTTAATCTCATACAACAAAAAGCTGGCAAATAAACCAAAAAGTTATTTCCTTTGGGCTTATCAGTTGCTCAAGATTTAAACCCAATCCTCTGGAGGTAGATATCCGCTTCTTAACACTTGTCAAGGGAATTCCCTGGCAGTCCAGTAGTTAGGAATCTGTGCTTTCACTGCCGAGGGCCCAGGTTCAATCCCTGGTTGGGTAACTAAGATCACACAAGCTGTGTGGCACGGCCAAAAACAAACAAACAAACAAAAACTAACACTTGTCAAACTAAAGATTTTTTTTTCAGCTAAATTTCTAGCTAACTGGAGCAAAACAAAAACATACAAAAATAAGAGACATTCTTGGGGCTAGCTAGAAGGTTGCAAAGTTGAGTGAGTGTAAACTGAAAGGATAACAGAAGTGAAAACCAAGGTAGAAGAGGTGTGAAATACCCATTGAGCTAGTTCAATGATGCAGCTTACAAAACAAAGATAATTTTTATATGAAAGGTGAACTAGCAGAAAAAAAAATGTTAAAATCATTTTATGAAGGGATTTTATATCAAATAGGAAATGTATCTTACAGTGCTTTTATCATTTCTTCTTGCATCTTTTGTAAGGAATCCAGAAGCAGAGGAAGTGTAGTGTCATAATACTGATTCTGATGAAGCTGCGCCCCTTTCAATGCCAATACATACTGATTATGCAACATATGAAGTTTCATTGTGGCTTTGTCGTAACGTTCCTTAGCCTTTTCAGTTTCTTTCCCTGAAAAAAAATTCAATAAAGTTAGCAAAGAGATAATTTTAAAAGTTCCATCTTCACTATGTGCAAACTGAGTTACCACTATTTCATGTTATCTCATATATTTTATGAATAATCAAAAGGTTACTGAACACATACTGTGTTTATTTGCCAGTACTTTGTACAAAGGATGCTCTGAAGGAAGCATGCACTGCAGTAAATGTTTGGTGAATAAAGGTTAATGTACAATTTTTTGAAAAACTGTACAGATATATGATCCTTCTCATCTTCAAGGAGCTCACACCAAACTGGAACAACAGTGCACATGAAATTGTATAACCAAGAAAACAAGAAAGTTTGTAAATAATGTTAAATTCTGAGGTCTAGGTTTGAGATATGAATAAAGACCAGGGAAGTCAGAGGAGACTGTGGAGAAAACAGACCTTAAAAGATGAGGCAAGTCTGGAAAGAAAGACAGGATAGACAACAGTTCTTCCCTCTCACCCTCTCTTTCTCCATTTCTTCCTTCCTTTCATTCAGTAAATATTATTAACTGTTCACCCCCAGGAACTGTGCTAGACATTGAGAATTGAGTATTTGGCAAAACAAAGTCTTTGACATACAACCCATGGTCTAGTGATTTGGAATACTGAGTGAAAACATGAAGAGAATAAGCAATGTTCCATAGGCAAGCAAAGCAGTAAGCTCAAAGACAGCAAGTTTTGAGGAAATGAAGGAAATATGTCTGTACAGGTAGGACAGTTTTTGGTTGTGAATGACTCAGAAATCAAGCAGAGAAATTTAAACTTGATACAGAAGTCGTCTAGGAGATGATAATTTTATGAACTAAAACTTTTTGTGGACTTCCCTGGTGGTGCAGTGGTTAAGAATCCGCCTGCCAATGCAGGGGACACGGGTTCGAGCCCTGGTCCTGGAAGATCCCACATGCCGCAGAGCAACTAAGCCCGCGCACAGCAACTCCTGAAGCCCCCGCTTGCCGCAACAGAGAAGCCACCGCAATGAGAAGCCCATGCACCGCAACAAAGAGTAGCCCCCACTCGCTGCAACAAAGCCCACGCACAGCAACGAAGACCCAACCCAGCAAAAATAAATAAAATAAATTAATTAAAAAAAAAAAACTTTTTGTGGTTCCTTTACTAAAATCATTCAGAAAATATTTACAGACTGGCAATATAAATGAATGACTATACAAATAAATGAAATTTTTAAGCAGATCTTCAATGTTTGATGCAAACTGAACAAATATTTCTTGTCAATTATTTAGATTTAGTGAATAAACTTTTCAAAGTATATATTAATTTTTGCCCTCTATCCAAAGAGACTCCTCCAAATGAATCTTCCCCCAAAATAGATCTTATGTTGAGAATTTTAGATACCAGAGGCTCTCCTCTGCTTCCACTCTGTTCAGGCTCAGCATCCATCTGGGTATTCCCTATAGACAGGAGTCAGAAAAGTACTCCCTATTGGAGAATGTCCTCAGCCGAGGGCCAAAAGCAGAGAAAAGGCCAGGGATTTTGCAGACTAAGGAAACCTCAGAACATGCTCAGGTATAGCAATAGAATTAGAACAATTTTCTTGCCTTTCTCATCACTTCTCTAATTCTGAGGCAAGGAACTACATCCAGCTGGTGAAAAAGGAAACAGAACTTTCCAGCAGACTGGTATGTCTCTATTACTAACAAATTCTAGTGTTTCTGGATACTAGAACCACCACTGACTTCTTCCGGGGAGCTACATATAATATTTTACAGAGCATAATTCTCTAGCCAAAGACCATTAGCTGGTTCCTATTCAGAGGGATATTCATAATTGTCCAAGTTATTCACAAAATGTTGCCCTGGATAACCTATTTCACTTTATAATATAAAGAACCTGTTGATGAGAAAATAACTTAATCACTAGAGTATATTTCCTAACCCTTTCACAGCTGACTGGAAAGAGATTCTAATACAGAGTGAAAGAGATTCACTACAGTGGGAGGATGGGAGCAAACATATTAATTCAGTTCTGATATGAAGGGGTCAGAAAAAGATAACATTAGCCATCAAACAAGTGGGTTTTCTCACTTTTTGACTGCAACCCACAGGATAATATATTTTACACCATGAACTAGTAAATAATCATATAAATTTTTAAATACATAACTGAAATAAGAAATTCATTAAAAAATTCTTCCCCTTATTATGAAGGATGCTCTGTGATTTTTTAAAAATTATATCATTTGAATTATGAATTTTTAAAAATGCTCATTCAGATACCAATAAATTTTTTGCCTCATCTAATATAAATCCGTAGGGTAGTTGTAACTTACTCTGTATGGCATTAACTTAGGAATTAATAAACCACTTCAATAATGCTAATCACAAATGATTTTTTAACATTCTCAGGAACACATCTGCCTACATGTTCACAGTTACTTTAATAATTTTTTCATAGAATACTATATTTATTTACCCATAAACATTGCTACTTAAGCATCCTTCTTGCAGAAACACATTTCTAAAAGAGCCAGTACAATTGATACATCTACGGCCAGCCCTGCAGCCTTCCTCTAAAATGACAACCCCCTTTTCTGCTTACCCACATGAGTCAGGGGGAGACTCCCATGTGAAGATACCACCCAAGATCCAAATTGTATTCCCAACGAAATAGGTACCAATCTTTCGGCTGGGAGTTATGTCACATTAATGCCTGAACACCTGCTGGAGTGAAAGTCCATGAACATTTGCTGCAGAAGTTGCCAGAACAGCCCTTTCTAAGGCCTTTTTCCTTGAGTTGGTTTTGTTTTGCTTTGTTTTGTTTTTGATTCATCATTTTTAAACTAGTTTAAGTTGCTGTTGCTTGGAATTCAAGAAATTCTGACAACAGACATTTCAAAAGTTCATGTACAATTATGCAGATAAATCTAAGTAATAAAGAAGTCTTCTGGGGTCCACGTGTTCATAATAAGAAAATAAGGCAACAATATTTGAGTATTGTATTCTAATTTGTTGATTTTTATTATAAGTTAAAAAATTATAACTAGTAAATTCAATGAAGTCCATATTTTATGTCACTTCTTTAAAAATATTGCTTTTTATATGAACTCTATTATTCCCAATTAATTACTTAGATTTTTTAGTGTAACTTCAAGAGTCAAGCTCTCCACACAAACATTTTCATGGAGACATTTAAACCATTTAAACCACCCATCTGTCCTCCTATTTGCACAGATTTTTAAGCTGCACACTACCCATCTGTCTTTCTAGCTGGTGTAGAAATGATGCATGAAATATACAACACTCAGCTCACTAAGATTTTATAATCCAAAATTACATTAGAAAAGTTAAGAACTTCCCAAATAATTTTTCTCTTTATCAGATACAGTGTATGACCAACAATCTGAAGAAGGCTATCATAGCCAAAATCTAATTATCAATAGCTTACCAGTGGTCATTAGCAAATTTAGAAAACAAATGCTTTTGAAAACATCTGAGGCAGAATCCATTACATTAAAATAATAATACATAATGCTAAAAGAGTCTTTAAAAACAGCTTTGGGTCTAAAACTGAAAATGGGGTATGTCGTAGTAGGGCTCTTTTGTTGGTTTGTTTGTTGTCCTCTACGCTCATAGACACTCGTGCACTTGGTTGTAAGATGTACTTGGGCATGCACCCCATACTTCCTCCCTTGTAGACATGAACAAAAAGTTTCAAAAACATGCTCATTTGCCATGATTTGAAACGGGATTCTATTGTACTTTTTCTTGATTTGTTTTAAAATAAACATTTAGGGTTCCAAAGAGACTATGTAAGTAAATTCAAGAAATAGTAATACTGTGTGAAAACCAAAGTTACAACTAAAATTTTTTTTTTTTTTTTTTTTTTTTGCGGTACGCGGGCCTCTCACTGCCGTGGTCTCTCCCGTTGCGGAGCACAGGCTCCGGACACGCAGGCCCAGCGGCCATGGCTCACGGGCCCAGCCGCTCCGCGGCATGTGGGATCCTCCCGGACCGGGGCACGAACCCGCGTCCCCTGCATCGGCAGGTGGACTCTCAACCACTGTGCCACCAGGAAAGCCCTAAATTTTTTTAAATTCCATCCACGTAGAATATATTGCAAAATACTACCCACCACCATTCCTGCCACACAGCTTTTTGGTTCAGAATATATCTCAGATCAATATTATACTTTCTTAACTTTTAAATAACTACACTTGAGCTTAAAATTAATGTGAAGTACACAGAGTGAATAAATTCTAATGACAGACACAGAATCATACCTCTGTTGCTGTATGCTTTTTTTTTTTTTTCCAAATGATGAGAAGCACTGAAGCAGGAAATGGAGTTATTCTATGTGTCAATTAACAGGGAGAAAAACAATCAATTTTTCCTCCTCCACATAATGAAATTCACAAAGAGACTGAATTACAATTCTTTTCCACCACTTGTTGACAAACTCGTTTAATGTTTGTAGTAACAGAGTGTGTATACAGCGTCATGCCACAAACAATATTATGAAGCCAGCAAAACTCAATTATGTATGTTTGACATTTATAAGAGACAGGCTAGACTAGCCATTAAGCTAGTCTAGAAAGTCAAGTATTTTTTATTATAAACTTCTGAAGCATTTACCATTTGTTAAATATTATGGTGAAAAGTCTCTGGATAATAAATGAGAAGTGATTATTTTCCAAAAGTAAACTGCAAGTAGTCTCTGCTTTGATTTGGATAAATATTCTCCCACCTTAACATTTTTCCTTTCTTTCAAAACGTTCCTCCTCAACTATATAACGTTTACTTATTACTCTGAGTAAAAAGAAAATGAATGAGAATTCATCTTAACTCACAAGTTATTTGGCCTAAATGTCCGCATATGTTTTTTCACTTGGAAGCTAAAGTTCAAGTATGGTATGTGGGAACAATGAATGAGCTACCTATTTTACTCAGTGATGTTCTGAGTCAATTTTCATCTCAGCTCCTCCTTTGTTTAGCTGTGCAACCCAAGCAGATCATTTAATCTAAATTTTAGCTTCTAATTTTTAATCCTGGGAGTTAAATCGTGTGCCCTTCTCCATCCGTTGGGTTGTGATGGAAATCAAATGGCAGAAAATTGTCACAATGCACAGTTAGCAACAAAGGCTAAAGAAGACACAGAATTTGGAGAGCTGAAAAAACCTTTTTGATTATACGCTCCTATGAAGCATTAAAAAAATACAAGATGTGCATCCATAGTGTGCTAGCTTTAATAAATTTCCTAGTATAAAAAAATTTGATGTATCAATCAAGAAATATTTATTGAAATGCATTATGAATTTTAAACTGTTCAAGGAACTAAAACAGTGATATTTTAAAATTCAATATAAAATACCTTTAAAAAGCAAGCTCTCTAGTTTGGAAATAACAGGCAAGGAAATATCATTTCCTTGCATACAGTGACTGCTAGATTCAATTGACCCACAGTCTTTTTAATAGCCTATAAATTGAATGATATACCATGGTCAAAGCTATATTCTCTCTCTTTTTTCCCTTAATTATTTATTTATTTATTTGGCCACACGGCTTGAGGGATCTTAGTTCCCCGACCAGGGATCAAACCCATGCCCCTTGCAGTGGAAGCCGGGAGTCTTAACCACTAGACCGCCAGGGAAGTCCCAAAGCTATATTCTCTAACTGCAAAGCTGTGCATGGGGGGATTCTGAGTAGCTGGGCAGCAGCATAATTCTGAATCTCCCACATATCACCTAAAAATATAATAAAGAACAAAAAGAAAAACAAAACCTGCACCCTCAGTATAATAGGCAGAGAATGTCCAAATTTAAAATTTTCAATGAGTAGAAAAATAAACATCAAATCTTTGCAAATGATCTCTCACCCTCCCACTGCAAGCATTCATGGACACCAAAGACTGTTCTGAAAAAAAAAGAAAAGAAAAATGCACTAAAGAGAGAAGAGAAGAGACAGCAGTATGCCTAAGACTCATCTAAAACCACCATAAGAATAAGAAGATCCACCCTACATGTGAAAGTACTGAAAACATGTAATGGTAGGTCACCGAACTAACTACAAGGAAGGGACTTAAAAGTGCATATGGAAGATAAAGGAGGCAGTCTTAGAAAGGTAATACTTCAGGCAGAAATGGTTAAAACGAAGGAACTTTGGTAAAGGGAAAAAGAAAAAATCCTGCAGAAAAAGAAAATAAAGAAAAACAAAAGGACACAAATCTTTGTCAAGAACATGAAAAGAATGAGATTCTACCCTACTTGGCAAGTTAAAAAGTTAGGCTGCCTCAATTTCATGGATGTGGCCAAAAGAGACAAGACTCTTGGGACAGAGACAAAGGACGTTTATTTCTCACAGCAGTATAAGTAGCTAAAGTATCGTCATTTGTGGACAAAAGACCATAAAGTCAAACAACGACCAACAAATTCACAGAAAATGTACGTACCATGTATAACAGATAAAGGGCTATTCACTGTAATATACCTTTTAAATCCTTAAAATTTTAAGGAAAAAAAAGACCAAACTTCAATTTTTTTAAATGGGCAAAAGAACTCGCTAAAAAATAAATACTTTAAAATGGCCTTTAAACATATAAAGAGGTGGTCAACCTCAATCCCTCACTCATAATAAAAGAAATGCAAATCAAAATTATGTACCAAATTGGCAAACACTGTTTTGGCAAGGATGTGGGGAAATTGATACTCATATATATCTAGTGGGAATGTAAATCGGTGTAATTTTTATAGAAGGAAATTTGGCAATATCTAACAAAACTACACACACATTTATATTTTGACTCTGCATTCACACTTCTAGAAATTTATGCTTAAGATATTCTTTCAACAATAAAAAAAAAACCTTACACACAAGCTTATTCATGGTAGTAGTGTAAATAACTGAAAAAACTACAAATAAACTATATGTCCATACATAGGAAAGTGCTTGAATAACTTAGAATGAAGTGCTATGCAGCAATTAAAAAGAACAAAGAAATCTACAAACTGAAATATTGAGATCTTTCAGGATACAATGTCAGGTAGAAAATCAAAATAAAAAACATATCATAATATTGTAGTTTTTGTTAAGAAATAAAGAGATATAGTTAAAGAAGATATAGTTCTCTAAATATCTACTTTTGTACAGTTCTGACTTTTGAAACCATTAATGTCTAACCATTAACAAAATAAATAAACAAAATCAACAAGGGTAAGAGCAGAAAAACAACCTAAAATGGGACACAGTAGAAACAAATGAACCAAACTGTATTTCCCAGTGAGTAATGTAACCACACTGAAAGGAGTGGGGAAGGAAAGCATTAATCCAAGTAACTTTGGAAACAGTATTTGACTACAGAGGAAGACTAAAGACAAAAAGAGGTCTAAACAAATACTGAACTGTAGTCAGTAGGTTTCTTTTTTCAGAGGCATAAATTAGCAATTTTAAAATTATCTTCTGTTATTTTAGGATTGAACAAGTAAGTAGATTGTGAATAATAGTAGCCAGGTGTCTCACTGTCAGAGAAGGAAATTACAAATACATAAATAGGAAAAGACAGAATGAACTATTTGGTGTTCAACTGGAATTGGAAATATCAATGTGAATACTTCAGTTTTACAATAGATAGAGCAATAGGTATAGAAATAGGCACAGATGTATTTGTGTGTGTGTGTGTGTGTGTGTGTGTGTACATTTGTTTATTTCTTATCTATATCCATTGAAAGGACCTAAAACAAAGACATCCCAGTAGCAATGAGCACACCCAGTGCCCAAATATTGGTTTCTAAATACTATTTTCTACTAAATGGAACTATAGCTCCTTAGGGAAATGAAGCAAGACCTAGAGCAGAAAGAGTATAAGATGAGCCAGAAAATAAGTGCTCAATAAATAACAGGAACATGTCAAAAGGACAGAAGAACCAGTTTTTGTTTCTCTCTCATGTACAGGCAAAGAAAAGGATAAAGTAAATGTGCTAAAATATTAATATTTAGAGAATATAGGTGAAATATATATGGGAATTCTTTGCATTATTCTTTCAAAATTTCCGTTGGTCTGAAATAATGTCAAAATAAAAAGTTAAAAATGGAAAGCTGTAAAAATTGATTAAAGCTCAGAAGTACCTGAATATTCACTAAATTAAAAAATTCAGTTATTTAGCCTAGAGATTAAAAGTCTTAGTGATAGAAAAAAATTTAGTTTTAATATGTATGTTTCAAAGCAGGTATGCTTACACTATAGGTAATATTAATAGATAAAAACAGCCAGAATTTAAAAAAAAAAAAAACTATCATTCTGCTTTATAAGACTAGTCAAGTGTGTGGGAGAACATTTACAGCAAATTAAGGGAATTCATCCTTTAAATCTTTATCCAGATTCCATGACATCCTAAGTTCTGTGAGAGACACATATTCATAGTCTCTTCCTTAAAAATGCTTGACAAGAAAATTAAGATGGAGGTTCACAAAACAGGCATCATAATGTTAGGATATAATTGTAGAAGAGGGAGTGTAGAGATCACCATATATTTAGTATGGATAACCAACTAGTCACGATCTAAAACTCCTAATAGTGTGCTATAATATACAAGGTTATCTAATAAGTTGATGAATATTCTTAATGAAATGGTTTAAAAGCCACAGGTTATGAGTAGAATATATCTAGAAGAAACTTCATATTGGTTTCCTTGTGGAAAAAAAAAAAACTGGGTAATATGTGGGAGAAAAAGTTTTCACTGTCTACTTACTGATATGTACCATGTGATTTTGAATTTGGAACCATATAAGTATGAAGAGGGAGCCCATGAACCCCACTAAGGGGGGAAAAATGGAATCTCAAGGGAAATTCCACAAGCTCTCACCAGTCTATCTAACCTCTTATCTGAATAAGGCTGTAGCCTCTCTTGCACTATTTCAATGAATAAACTGCCCTTGCTCTTAGCTAAGACCAATCCATTCCCTTGTGTACTAAATCCATTCTCTAGTCCTATACAACAAGGACATTGCTCCAGCAATTCTTCCTTCATTCTGCTGCCTCATCAACTTTTCCTTCTTCATGGGAACATTTTTGTCAGCAAACAAGCTATAATAGCTCCTAATCTTTAAAAAAAATTCCGCCTTGACTCTATTTCTTTTACTTAACTCCCTATCTCTCTCTTTCCCTTTACTGCAAAATTTCTAAGATTTGTGTATACTAGTTATCTCCAGTTGTTTTCTTCTCATTCTTTCTTAAACCCATCCCATTTAGGTGTTTCCTTCTATTGTTCCACTGAAACTGTTCTTGTCAAAGTCACCAATAACGCACGTTTTGCTAAATCCAAACTTTAGTCCTCATCTTTTGTCTTAGCAGCATGCAACTGCAAATCACGTGATCACTTGTTCTTCCTTGAAATCCCTTCACCCCATCTGGCTTTCAGAATAATAATATTCTTTTGGTTTTCCTTTTATCTTAGTCTTCTTTACAATGTCCTCCGCATTTCTGTGACTTCTTAATGTTAGGCTCAGACTTAGGACTCTTTTCTATCTTAATTAACACCCTTTGTAATATCATCAAATCTCATGGCTTTAAATATCAACTAACAATCTGATTGATAGTTCAACCCCACAAGTCTCGCTGGAACTCCAAAATTAGAGATCCAAGTGCAAATCTGACATCTCCACTTAGATGTCTAATAAGAATCTCAAAACCAAACGCCTGATCTTCACCTCCAAATCTGCTCCTCCTCTATTTTTCTCCATCTCAGTAACAACAATGCCATCCTTCCCATTGCTCAGGCCAAAAATACTGGAATCATTCTTGACTTCTTTCTCTAACACTCTACATCTAATTCATCAGCAAATCCTTAAGCTCTACTTTCAGTATATAATAAATCCTCAGTATCCATGGATTCCATATTTCCATGAATTCAGACGTACTGCCTAAAATTTCTTTTTAATCCCAAAATTGATACACACATTGCTTTTCAGGTCAATCATGGACATGCACACATGCAGAGCAGCAAAGGAGTCACCTGATACACACATTCTCAACTGAGGTTGAAAAGCTATGCTCAGCCTTTTTGTTTCAGCTCTTCTACTGTAAACTCGTTTTTGTAGTCTATTTAGTTCCACACTTTTTGCATTTTTGTGCTTTTCGATGGTAACTTTGCTTTTAAAATGACCCCCAAGCAGAGTGCTGAAGTGCTGCCTAGTATTCTTATGCTCAAGGAGGCTGTGATGTCCCTGATAGAGCAAATATGTGTTAGATAGCTTTGTTTAGTCGTGAGTTATAGTACTGCTAGCTGTGAGTTCAGTGTTAATGAGTCAACAATATATATTAAAGAAGGTGTCTTTAAACAGAAACACACAAAAAACAAACTGATGTACTGATCAACTGTCGAAAATGTTGTGACCCTGCTTAAAGGGATCTAATCCCTTATGTTATACTCACCAGGGGCAATGATTCAGTAATCAGCTAATGCTAATTTAGTATTCACAGTGACTTTTTAGAATATAACTACCATAAATAACAAGAATCAATTGTACATGTATCCAGAATTTGCCCGCTTCTCACCACCTCTGCTGCTACCACTCAGGTCCAAGCCAGCATGAATCCTTGCCTGTATTACTCCAATAGCCTAGAAGTAATCTTACTTACATCCTTCCCCAACCACTCATATGATTCTCAACAAAGCTACCAGAATTATCCTGTTAAAATGTAAGTTCATGTCATTCCTTTGCTCAAACCCTCCAATGGTTTTCCACCTTACTCAGAGTAAAAGTCCAAGGGTTTTAAAAGAACCAGCAAGATCCGGGGTAAGCTGTGCCTCCCGTACCACCCACCATCATTCTTCCTCTCTGACCTCATCTCGTACCTCCACAACTTTCCTTTATCAATCCCTCAGTTCCAGCCACACAGGTGTCTATACCACTCCTCAAATATGCCACACATGATCCCATCTCAATGACTTTGCTTTGGCTTTTCCCTCTACCTGGAGTACTCTTTGCCCCAGGTACTCACATGCTTCACTCCCTCACTTGTTTCACTCTTCATTTAAATGTCTTTCTCCATGACAACTAACCTGATCATCCGCTCAACATCCTATCTACCTACCATGTTTTCTCCACTTTACCTTTTACCACCTAACATACTATATGTTTCATTTATTTATTTTACTAATTAGCTATCTTCTGCTCTAAAATGTAAGCTCAAGGAGGCAGGGATTTCCATGTGTTCTGTTATCTACAAGATCAGTTATGCAAATAACAGTGCCTGGCACATAACAAGAAAATGCACAAATTAATATAGTTCTTACTTTAAAAAAATAAACTTAAATAATTTTTTTAAAATTAGAAGTTATAGAAAGATTACAATTTTACCTTCTGCATCTGTTTATATCATCTTTCTAGTAATCAAGTCCAAAACTAATATTGTTAAGGAGCTCACCTATAAAATATAGAGGAAAATCAGCAAAAGGACATAACTTCTCTTAATCTCGTTGTATATGAAACTTAGCTTTGTTTACTTAATAAAACTAAGCAAAATAGGGACAAACCATATTATTGAACTTTCATGTTATTTTTAGGACGTTATCTGCAGAATATAAATTAATCATGTAGCATATTCCATCCCACATAACATCTCAGCATCTGATGCAAATATTACAGCTGTCACTCTAATTTCTGCAGCTTTAACCCAATGTAAATTAGACTAATAACTAAGAGCGCCATTACTCTTTATGACCTTGTAAAGGTCCTATCATGTTAAGCTCCATGCAGTGAAAAGCATTCATGCCATAAATTAGCTGCTGAAAGATCATGTATTAATAAGTAGGTCCAAAAAAGACAAATCCTCCCACTTTCAGGTCATTTCAACAAAACTGATATCCAATAAACATAGCCTGAACGCTACTTTGGTCTTTAGTAGGTCATGTATCCAAAATGCATTTCTTTCATATGCTGAACTGAGAGGTGAATTTGAATTTCGGAGTACTTTTCTAGAGGACCTCTATGCATCATCCATACATGATTCTGATTTTTTAAAATCTCCAAGATTTGGTGATTATCAAATAAGAAAGCCAGTTGCCATTCTTAGTGGACTCAAAATAAGGAAATCAACTAAAAGAGCCTTTTCCAAGTTTTATTCATTTTTTAAATTTAGATTTCTTTAAACATAAATTTAACCATCTGTCTCAAGTCTGGACTCATTTCAAACTGGTTTTCATATTAAAGTACTCTAAAGAGAAAACTCAATGGATCCAATCAATTTTAATTGGCTATAAAATATCACAGAACTATTCATAATACGTGAAGACGCAATTTAAGAAAATCTACTTCCCAATTAGAGAAAAATTTACTTTTGAATGAGTCTTCCAACTAATTCCCCACAGTTCTAGCAGTAGGTACCCTCTTACTATGTCTGCTTAGGGGAAGTGAGGGCGTGTAAATAATCAGGGATATTACCAATCCTTTAGCATTCTTCTTTGTTTCTCATAGAGAAAAAAGAATTTGAAAAGGAGTTTGTTTCCCTGCTCCTGTTATAAAAGGGGTGAAGAGAGCTCCTTTCAAACTTCTCTAGCCTGACTGGTACGGGCATGTACAATGGGGAAGAGCTCATCCTATCTTGTTTCTTTCCTGAATATGATGTGCAATAAAGCAGAAGCATTCAAACTTCTACCCATGTAAGAGAAGCCACACAAATGTCTTTGTGGGTATTTTGAGGCTTGGTAAATGTAAAACCATAGTTTTATGGTTCCCTGGTGGCACAGTGGTTGAGAGTCCACCTGCCGATGCAGGGGACACGGGTTCGTGCCCCAGTCTGGGAAGATCCCACATGCTGCGGAGCAGCTAGGCCCGTGAGCCATGGCCACTGAGCCTATGCGTCCGGAGCCTGTGCTCCGCAACGGGAGAGGCCACAACAGTGAGAGGCCCGCGTACGGCAAAAAAACAAACAAACAAAAAAAAAAAACCATAGTGTAATTCTAGCCATCAGAATACATAGCTGTGAAGCAATTGTTTTGACCATCTTTTCTAATATTTCAATATATCTTCAAGGAAACTAAAAAACTTCAAACCAAAATCATATTTAAATTCACTTAATTCAATACCACCTGATTCAATATGCTATTCCTTATTTTTTATAAAATTAGGATACACTTACTCTTAAAAAATACTTTTTAACTTTAGAAAAAGGTACTACACAGTAATATGAAGAAGGATGTGCATATAAGTATATAGGTAAACCTGATGTATATTTTCTACAACATAAACAAGTGGGGATTGACCAGAGAGCAGAAGCAAAAAGAACTACAATCCTGCAGCCTGTGGAATGAAAACCACATTCACAGAAAGACAGATTAAACTAAAAAAACAGAGGACTATGTACCAGATTAAGGAACAAGATAAAACACCAGAAAAACAACTAAATGAATGGACATAGGCAACCTTCCAGAAAAATAATTCAGAATAATGATAGTGAAAATGATCCAGGACCTCGGAAAAAGAATGGAGGAAAAGAGCGAGATGATGCAAGAAATGTTTAACAAAGACATAGAAGAATTAAAGAATAAACAAACATAGAGGAACAATACAATAACTGAAATGAAAAATACACAGAAGGAATCAATAGCAGAAAAACTGAGGCAGAAGAAAGGATAAGTGAGGTGGAAGACAAAATGGTGGAAATCACTGCCATCAAACAGAATAAAGAAAAAAGAATGAAAAGAAATGAAGACAGCCTAAGACACCTGTTGGACAACATTAAATGCAGCACTTGAGACCTCGGGACACATATAGACTGAAAGTGAGGGGATGGAAAAAGATACTCCATGCAAATAGAAATCAAAAGAAAGCTGGAGTAGCAATAAATATACTAGATAAAATAGACTTTAAAATAAACAATGTTAAAAGAGACAAGGAAGGACACTACACAATGATCAAGGGATAAATCCAAGAAGAACATATAAGAATTGTAAATATTTATGCACCTAACATAGGAGCACCACAATACATAAGGCAACTGCTAACAGCTATAAAAGAGGAAATCAACAGTAACACAATAATAATACGGGACTTAAACACTGCACTTACACCAATGGACAGATCATCCAGACAGAAAATTAATAAGGAAACACAAGATTTAAATGACGCAATAGACCACATAGATTTATATAGGATATTTATAGGACATTCCATCTGAAAACTGCAGATTACACTTTCTTCTCAAGTGCACACAGAACATTCTAAATGACAAATCACACCTTGGGTCACAAATCAAGCCTTGATAAACTCAAAAAAAATGAAATCATATCAAGCATCTTTTCTGACCATAATGCTATGAGATTAGAAATCAATTACGGGAAAAAAATGTAAAAAACACAAACACATATAGGCTAAACAATATGATACTAAATAAGCAAGAGATCACTGAAAAATCAAAGAGGAAATCAAAAAATACCTAGAGTCAAATGACAATGAAAACACGACGATCCAAAACCTATGGGATGCAGCAAAAGCAGTTCTAAGAGGGAAGTTCATAGCAATACAATCCGACCTCAAGAAACAAGAAAAATCTTAAATAAACAATCTAACCTTACACTTAAAGGAACTAGAGAAAGAAGAACAAACAAAACCCAAACGTTGTAGAAGGAAAGAAATCATAAAGATCAGAGCAGAAATAAATGAAATAGAAACAAAGAAAACAATAGCAAAGATCAATAATACTAAAAGCTGGCTCTTTGAGAAGATAAACACAGTTGATAAACCTTTAGCCACACTCATCAAGAGGGAGAGGACTCAAATCAATAAAATTACAAATGAAAAAGGAAAAGTTACAATGGACACTGAAGAAATACAAAGCATCGTAAAAGACTACTACCAGCAACTCTAAGCCAATAAAATGGACAACCTGGAAGAAATGGACAAATTCTTAGAAAGGTATAAGCTTCCAAGACTGAACCAGGTAGAAATAGAAAATATCAACAGACCAATCACAAGCACTGAAATTGAAACTGTGATTAAAAATCTTCCAACAAACAAAAGTCCAAGACCAGATGGCTTCAGAGGTGAATTCTACCAAACATTTAAAGAAGAGCTAACACCCATTCTTCTCAAACTCTTCCAGAACTTTGCAGAGGAAGGAACACTCCCAAACTCATTCTATGAGGCCACCATCACCCTGATTCCAAAACCAGACAAAGATATGCAAAAAAAGAAAATTACAGACCAATAGCACAGAAGAATATAGATGCAAAAATCCTCAATAAAATGCCAGCAAGCAGAATCCAGCAACACATTAAAAGGATCATACACCATGATCAAGGGAGATTTATCCCAGGGATGCAAGGATTTTCAGTATACGCAGATCAATCAATGTGATACACCATATTAAAAAATTGAAGAAAAAAAATCATATGATCATCTCAATAGATGCAGAAAAAGCTTTTGACAAAATTCAACACCCATTTATGATAAAAACTTTCCAGAAAGTGGGCATAGAGGGAACCTACCTCAACATAATAAAGGCCATATAAGACAAACCCACAGCCAACATCATTCTCAATGGTGAAAAACTGAAACCATTTCCACTAAGGACAGGAAAAAGACAAGGTTTCCCACTCTCACCACTATTATTCAACATAGTTTTGGAAATTTTAGCCACAGCAATCAGAGTAGAAAAAGAAATAAAAGGAATATAAATTGGAAAAGAAGAAGTAAAATTGTCACTGCTTGCAGATGACATGATGCTATACATAGAAAATCCTAAAGATGCTACCAGAAAACTACTAGAGCTAATCAATGAATTTGGTAAAGTAGCCAGATACCAAATTAATGCACAGAAATCTCTTGCATTCCTATACACTGCTGATGAAAAATCTGAAAGGGAAATTAAGGAAACAATCCCATTCACCATTGTAACAAAAAGAATAAAATACCTAGGAGTAAACCTACCTAAGGAGGTAAAAGACCTGTAGTCACAAAACTAGAAGACACTGATGAAAGAAGTCAAAGGTGACACAAACAGATGGAGAGATATACCATGTTCTTGGATTGGAAGAATCAACATTGTGAAAATAACTATACTTCCCAAAGCAATCTACAGATTCAATTCAATCCCTATCAAATTACCAGTGGCAAATTTACAGAACTAGAACAAAAAATCTTAAAATCAGTATGGAGACATAAAAGACCTCGAATAGCCAAAGCAATCTTGAGGGAAAAAAATGGAGCTGGAGAAATCAGACTCCCTGACTTCAGACTATACTACAAAGCTATGGTAATCAAGACAATATGGTACTGGCACAAAAACAGAAATACAGATTAATGGACCAGGATATAAAGCCCAGAGATAAACCCACGCACCTACGGTCCACTAATTTATGACAAAGGAGGCAAGGATATACAATGGAGAAAAGACAGCCTGTTCAATAAGTGGTGCTGGGAAAACTGGACAGCTACATGTAAAAGAATGAAATTAGAACACTCACTAACACCATACACAAAAATAAACTCAAAATGGATTCGAGACCTAAATGTAAGACTGGACACTATAAAACTCTTAGAGGAAAACATAGGAAGAACACTCTTTGACATAAATCACAGCAAGATCTTTTTTGATCCACCTCCTACAGTAATGGAAATAAAAACAAAAATAAACAAATAGGAACCTAATGAAACTTCAAAGCTTTTGCAGAGCAAACTATAAACAAGACGAAAAGACAACCTTCAGAATAGAAGAAAATATTTGCAAACAAATCAACGGACAAAGGAGTAATCTCCAAAATATACAAGCAGCTCATGCAGCTCAATATTAAAAAAACAAACAACCCAATCAAAAAATGAGCAGAAGACCTAAATAGACATTTCTCCAAAGAAGACATACAGATAGCCAAGAGGCACATGAGAAGCTGCTCAACATCACTATTAGAGAAATACAAATCAAAACTACAATGAGGTATAATCTCACACCAGTTAGAATGGGCATATCATTAGAAAATCCACAAACAACAAATGTTAGAGAGGGTGTGGAGAAAAGAGAACCCTCTTGCACTGTTGGTGGGAATGTAAATTGGTACAGCCACTATGGAGAACAGTATGGAGGTTCCTTTAAAAACAAAAAATAGAATTATCATATGAGCCAGCAATCCCACTAGTGGGCATATGCCCAGAGAAAACCATAATTCAAAAAGACACATGCACCTCAATGTTCATTGCAGCACTATCTACAATAGCCAGGTCACGGAAGCAACCTAAATGTTCATCGACAGATGAATGGATAAAGAAGACATGGTACATATATACAATGGAATATTCCTCAGCCATAAAAAGGAACAAAATTGCGTTATTTGTAGAGACGTGGATGGACCTAGAGACTGTCATACAGAGTGAAGTATGTCAGAATGAAAAAAACAAATATCGTATATTAATGCAAATATGTGGAATCTAGAAAAATCGTACAGGTGAACCGGTTTGCAAGGTAGAAATAGAGACACCGATGTAGAGAACAAACGTATGGACACCAAGGGGGGGGAAGTCGGGGGGGGGGAATGAATTGGGGGAAAAAAAAAGTGGAGATTACAGAGAACCAAAAAGAAATCTGGGAGTGAATAAACTCATAACAACTTTCAGAACAAATGAAGAAAGACGATGAAGTCCACTAAGACTGTAAAACTTAGGTTAATGTGTTAAGTAGACACATGGAAGATTTAAGAAAAGACCCACATCATAATTATCCAGGCAAAATCTATAATGTCTAAGATGAAAAATATACTACATGAGATTAAAGGCAGATTAGACACTGCAGAAAACAAGATTAGTAAAAGTGTAGACACAATCATAGAAACTAACCAAAATGAAACAGAAAGCTAAAAAGACAAGGGGAAAAAATAAACAGACCATCAGCTGGCTGTGAGGCAAATACAAACAGCCTAATATACATGTAACTGGAGTCTCCAAAGGACAGCAGAAAGAGAGACGTAGGCAGAAAATATACATGAAGAAATAACGGCTGAAAGTTTTCCAAATTTGATGAAAATTATAAACTCTCAGATATAAGAAGCTCAAAAACCACAAACACAAGGAGAAAAAAAACTTACAGGAACGCACATCATAATCAAATTGCTCAAAATCAACAATTAAAAGGAAATCCTAAAAGCTGCCAAAGGGATATAAAACATGCAGAGCAACAAAGAAAAGTATTAGAACAGATTTCTCCTTGACATGGCCAAAGGGCAACATCTTTAAAGACCCAACAGGGAAAAAAATACCTGCTAAAAGAAAATTCTACATCCTACAAAAATATATTTCAAAATCAAAGGTGAAATTAAAACTTTTTCAGATGTACAAAAGCTGAAAGAACTTACTACATGTAGACTTACATTACAAGAAATGTTAAAGTAAGTCATTCAGGCAAAAGTAAAATGATACCAGATGGAATAAAGAATGCTAGGAAAGATAACTACATAGATAAACATATAAGATGTTTTATTATAATTTTAAAGATACTTGACTAAACAACAATATTAACAATATAGTACAAAGTTAAAAACATATGCAAAAGTAAAATATATCACAACAATAGCACAAATATAGGAAGACTATACCAGTGTAAGGTTTCCTTATTATACACAAGGTGATATAACATCACTTGAAGGTATACTATGGTAAATCAAAGATAAAATAACAAAAGAAAAAGTTACAGCTAATAAGACTAATAAAGGAGAATAAACAAAAGAAGAAACAATAAACAAAAGAAAAAGTTACAGCTAATAAAGGGAATAAATGGGAATCTTAATAAATTTTTTTCAATTATTCCAAAAGGAGGCAGAAAAAAGGAAAAGGAGAATAAAGGACTGATGAAACAAAGAGAAAAAAAAACTGCAAGATGACAGATTTAAACCTAACATTGTCAAAGTCAATCACATTATAGTCTAACTATCCCAGTTAAAATGTAAAGATTATCAAGATAAAAAAGCAAGACCTAATTATATGCTGCTTATAAGAAATGCACTTCAACTACATAAAGACTAAAAAATGTTGAAGTAAAAGGATGATAAAAAGATATATCATGTAAACACTAATCGAAGTATCTAATATTAATATCAGATAGAACAGATAACACAGCAAAGAATACTACCAGGGATAATAAAGGTCATTTCATACGACAAAAGGGTCAGGGCATCAAGAGGATACAACAATCATGACTACTTTTACACCCAATAACTAGAGTTTCAAAATACATTAAGCAAAAAACTGACAAAACTATGAGAAGAAATAGACAAATCTACAACTACAGTGGGAGATTTCAATTGCCCCCTCTCAACAATTGATGGAACAAGTAGACAGAAAGTCAGTAACAACCTAAAAACTTTTAATAACACTATTAACCAACGGGCCCAAGATAGCAATATAGACCACTACAACCAACAACCGCAGAATACATATTCTTATCAAGTGCACATGAAGCATTTACCAAGGTAAACCATACTATGGGCCATATAACATGCATTCATAAATGTAAAAGGAATAAAGTCACAAAAATAATATTCTCAGACTAAATGAAATTAAATTATAAATGAAAAATAGACTTTTTTAATGTCAAATCTTTAGGAAACCAAATACATTTCTAAATAACCTATGTATCAAAGAAAAAAAAAAAGCCAAAAGGAAATACTTTAAGTATTTTGAACTGAAGAAAAATGAAGACACAATACATACAAATGTATGGAATGTTGCTAAAACAGTCCTTAGGGAAATTCATAGCACTAATGCCTACATAAGAAAAGAAGATAGTTCTCAAATCAATGATCTTAGTTAGCTTCCAGATTAAAAAAAAGAAAAAATAGAAAAACTGGTGCAAACTAAGCCTAAAGCAAGCAGAAGAAACAAAAAAACAAAGATTAGAGCATAAATCAATTAAATAGAAAGCAGAAAAATAGAAAGAAAATAAAGCCTAAAGCCAATCTTTGAGAAGATTAATAAAATTGATAAACCTCTAGCCAAAATGATTAGGGATAAAAGAGAAGACACAAAGTACCAATAACAAAAATGAGAAAGAAAATATCACCACAGATTCTACAAATATAAAAAGGTGGATAAGGAAGTATTCTGAACACCTTAGTACCAATAAATTAAACAAATGAAATGGACAATTCCTTGAAAGATACAACCTACTAAAACTCAAAGAAAAAGATAAACTGAATAGCCTATATCAATTAAAGAAATTGAATTTATAGTTTAAAAATCTTAGCGAAAGAGAAAAAAATAAAGCAAGCAGACGCAGATGGCTTCACAAGTGAATTCTGCCAATATTTAAGAAATATTATAAATTGAACACAAACGTTACTAAGAGGGGGCAATCAGAAAGGACAGTATTATCCTTATACAAAAATGAGACAAAGATTAAAAGAAACAGACATATTTGAAAATCCATAAAAACTTAGCCCACCATATCAAACAACATAAAAAATAATAATACATCATAACCAAGAGGAGTTTATTCCAGGAATGTGAAGATGGTATAATATTTTTAAAATGTGAAAATCAATCAAAATAATTCACCATATCAAGGTAAAAGAAGAAAAAAAATATCCATCTCCACAGATATGGCAAAAGCATTTGACAAAATCTAACATCCATTCTTAAGCAGGAATAAAAAGGAACTTCTTCAACCCGATAAAAGGAAAAACGTTTGAAAAACTACAGTTAACGTCATATTTATGATGAAAGTCTTTCCCCTAAGATCAGGGACAAGGCAAACATGTTTGGTCTTTCTACGTCTGTTCAACACTATACTGAAGGGTCTAGCTAGGGCAAAGAGGCAAGAAAAAGGAAAAAAAAAAAGACATCCAGATTGAAAAGGAAAAGGAAAACTATCTTTGTTCATAGACAATATGATCTTATAGGAGTTCTTTTGAGAAGTCATCTACTCTTTCTGATGATGAGGTGATGGCAAATGTTTCCATTTACAGCCATTATGTCAGAACCTTAGTTTGGATACAAGCTTTATGGATTCACAAAATTGTTTTATGGCAAACTTAACAATGTGCTTAACCAACTAAAAGTATTCAGAACTTAATATGTTATAGGAAAGTAAAACCCGTGTATTTTGCATCCAAGAACTTATTATTCCATGCTCTAATGAAACACTCTATTAACTTCAGCTAAATAGGCTAAAATTATTTTGGTTGTTCTCAGCATACATGTTATAAATAATAATCAATAGACTAATATCCAAATTAGTCCAAGTCAATTTAAGACAAACATTTGTTCCCTTTACACAGCATAGAGCAAAATGACTTCGATATTTAGCGTATATTATTCAATACCAAAAAATTTAACTAAAATGGTGCTATATTCATATTACAAATGAATGTTATATTTTACATTAGACAACATAAATCAGTGTTCCTTTGGATATAAATTCTAACTGAAAATTTAACGTATTTTGTGTAACCCATACAGCAGGGATCAGGAATTTGGAATTTCAGTATTAACCCAGGCCTCCAGCTGATCTGCTACTGCTGCTGAACCTCCATTTGCAGTAACTGAACCCTTGATGCCAAACCAATTCTTTTTTTTTTTCATATATTATTACCCTTTTTTTTTCTTTAACATCTTTATTGGAGTATAATTGCTTTACAATGGTGTGTTAGTTTCTGTTTTATAACAAAGTGAATCAGTTATACATATACACATGTTCCCATCTCTTCCCTCTTGCATCTCCCTCGCTCCCAACCTCCCTATCCCACCCCTCTAGGTGGTCACAAAGCACCGAGCTGATCTCCCTGTGCTATGAGGCTGCTTCCCACTAGCTATCTATTCTACGTTTGGTAGTGTATATATGTCCATGCCACTCTCTCACTTTGTCAGAGCCTACCCTTCCCCCTCCCCACATCCTCAAGTCCATTCTTTAGTAGGTCTGCCTCTCCATTCCCATCTTACCCCTAGGTTCTTTATGACCTTTTTTTTTTTTTATTCCTTACATTCCATATATATGTGCTAGCATACTGTATATGTTTTTCTCTTTCTGACTTACTTCACTCTGTATGACAGACTCTAGGTCCATGCAACTCACTACAAATAACTCAATTTCATTTCTTTTCATGGCTGAGTAATATTCCATTGTATATACATGCCACATCTTCTTTATCCATTCATCCAATGATGAACATTTATGTTGCTTCCATGTCCTGGCTATTGTAAATAGAGCTGCAATGAACATTTTGGTACATGACTTTTTTGAATTATGGTTTTCTCATGTTATATGCCCAGTAGTGGGATTGCTGGGTCATATGGTAGTTCTATTTTTAGTTTTTTAAGGAACCTCCATACTGTTCTACATAGTGGCTGTATCAATTTACATTCCCACCAACAGTGCAAGAGGGTTCCCTTTTCTCCACACCCTCTCCAGCATTTATTGTTTGAAGATATTTTGATAATGGCCATTCTGACGGATGTGAGATGATATCTCATTGTAGTTTTCATTTGCATTTCTCTAATGATTAATGATGTTGAGCATTCTTTCATGTGTTTGCTGGCAATCTGTGTATCTTCTTTGGAGAAATGTCTATTTAGGTCTTCTGCCCATTTTTGGATTGGGTTGTTTATTTTTTTGTTATTGAGCTGCATGAGCTGCTTGCAAATTTTGGAGATTAACCCTTTGTCACTTGCTTCATTTGCAACTATTTTCTCCCATTCTGGAGGTTGTCTTTTGGTTTTGTTTATGGTTTCCTTTGCTGTGCAAAAGCTTTTAAGTTTCATTAGGTCCCATTTGTTTATTTTTGTTTTTATTTCCATTTCTCTAGGAGGTGGGTCAAAAAGGAGCTTGCTATGATTTATGGCATAGAGTGTTTTGCCTATGTTTTCCTCTAAGAGTTTCATAGTTTCTGGCCCTACATTTAGGTCTTTAATCCATTTTGGAATTATTTTTGTGTATGGTGTTAGGGAATGTTCTAATCTCATACTTTCACATGTACGTGTCCAGTTTTCCCAGCACCACTTATTGAAGAGGCTGTCCTTTCTCCACTGTATATTCTTGCCTCCTTTATCAAAGATAAGGTGACGATATGTGCATGGGTTTATCTCTGGTCTTTCTATCCTGTTCCATTGATCTATATTTCTGTTTCTGTGCCAGTACTATACTGTCTTGATTACTGTCCCTTTGCAATATAGTCTGAAGTCAGGGAGCCTAATTCCTTGAGCTCCATTTTTTGTTCTCAAGATTTCTTTGGCTATTCGGGGGTCTTTTGTGTTTCCATACAAATTGTGAATTTTTTTGTTCTAGTTCTGTGAAAAATGCCAGTGGTACTTTGATAGGGATTGCATTGAATCTGTAGATTGCTTTGGGTAGTAGATTCATTTTCACAATGTTGATTCTTCCAATCCAAGAACATGGTATATCTCTCCATCTATGTGTACCATCTTTAACTCCTTTCATCAGTGTCTTATAATTTTCTGCATACCAGTCTTTTGTCTCCTTAAGTATGTTTATTCCTATATACTTTATTCTTTTTGTTGCAATGGTAAATGGGAGTGTTTTCTTGATTTCACTTTCAGATTTTTCATCATTAGTGTATAGGAATGCCAGAGATTTCTGTGCATTAATTTTGTATCCTGTTACTTTACCAAATTCATTGATTAGCTCTAGTAGTTTTCTGGTAGCATCGTTAGGATTCTCTATGTATAGTATCAAGTCATCTGCAAACAGTGACAGCTTTACTTCTTCTTTTCTGATTTGGATTCCTTTTATTTCCTTTTCTTCTCTGATTGCTGTGGCTAAAATTCCAAAACTATGTTGAATAAGAGTGGTCAGAGTGGGCAATCTTGTCTTGTTCCTGATCTTAGTGGAAATGCTTTCAGTTTTTCACCATTGAGGACGAGGCAGGCTGTGGGTTTGTCATATATGGCCTTTATTATGTTGAGGAAAGTTTCCTCTATGCCTACTTTCTGCAGGGCTTTTTATCATAAATGGGTGTTGAATTTTGTCGATAGCTTCCTCTGCATCTATTGAGATGATCATATGTTTTTTCTCCTTCAATTTGTCAACATGGTGTATCACGTGGATTGATTTGCGTATACTGAAGAATCCTTGCATTACTGAAATAAACCCCACTTGATCATGGTGTATGATCCTTTTAATGTGCTGTTGGATTCTCTTTGCTAGTATTTTGCTGAGGATTTTTGCATCTATGTTCATCAGTGATATTGGCCTCTAGTTTTCTTTCTTTGTGACATCTTTGTCTGGTTTTGGTATCAGGGTGAAGGTGGCCTCGCAGAATGAGTTTGGGAGTGTTCCTCCCTCTGCTATATTTTGGAAGAGTTTGAGAAGGATAGGTGTTAGCTCTTCTCTAAATGTTTGATAGAATTCGCCTGTGAAGCCATCTGGTCCTGGGCTTTTGTTTGTTGGAAGATTTTTAATCACAGTTTCAATTTCAGTGCTTGTGATTGGTCTGTTCATATTTTCTATTTCTTCCTGATTCAGTCTTGGCAGGTTGTGCATTTCTAAGAATTTGTCCATTTCTTCCAGGTTGTCCACTTTATTGGCATAGAGCTGCTTGTAGTAATCTCTCATGATCTTTTGTATTTCTGCAGTGTCAGTTGTTACTTCTCCTTTTTCATTTCTAACTCTATTGATTTGAGTCTTCTCCCTTTTTTTCTTGATGAGTCTGGCTAATGGTTTATCAATTTTGTTTATCTTCTCAAAGAACCAGCTTTCAGTTTTATTGATCTTTGCTATTGTTTCCTTCATTTCTTTTTCATTTATTTCTCATCTGATCTTTATGATTTCATTCCTTCTGATAACTTTTGGGGTTTTTTGTTCTTCTTTCTCTAACTGCTTTAGGTGCAAGGTTAGGTTGTTTATTCGAGATGTTTCCTGTTTCTTAAGGTAGGACTGTATTGCTGTAAACTTCCATCTTAGAACTGCTTTTGCTGCATCCCATAGGTTTTGCATCATCGTGTCTCCATTGTCTGCTTTTTCTAGGTATTTTTTAATTTCCTCTTTGATTTCTTCAGTGATCTCTTGGTTATTAAGTAGTGTATTGTTTAGCCTCCATTTGTTTGTATTTTTTACAGATCATTTCCTGTAATTAATATCTAGTCTCACAGCATTGTGGTCGGAAAAGATACTTGATACAATTTCAATTTTCTGAAATTTACCAAGGCTTGATTTGTGACGCAAGAGATGATCTATCCTGGAG
Organism: Monodon monoceros; assembly: GCF_005190385.1. Lineage (NCBI taxonomy): Eukaryota > Metazoa > Chordata > Mammalia > Artiodactyla > Monodontidae > Monodon > Monodon monoceros. The sequence goes on along the minus strand of NW_021703768.1, from coordinate 89,114,571 downwards.
AATGTTCCATGAGCACTCGAGAAAAGTGTGTATTCTGTTGTTTTTGGATGGAATGTCCTATAAATATCATTTAAGTCCATCCTGTTTAATGTATCGTTTAAAGCTTGTGTTTCCTTATTTATCTTCATTTTGGATGATCTGTCCATTGGTGAAAGTGGGGTGTTAAAGTCCCCTACTATGAATGTGTTACTGTCGATTTCCCCTTTTATGGCTGTTAGCATTTGCCTTATGTATTGAAGTGCTCCTATGTTGCGTGCATAATTATTTACAATTGTCATATCTTTTTCTTTGATCGATCCCTTGATCATTATGTAGTGTCCTTGTCTCTTGTAATAGTCTTTATTTTAAAGTCTATTTCATCTGATATGAGAATTGCTACTCCAGCTTTCTTTTGATTTCCATTTGCATGGAATATCTTTTTCCATCCCCTCACTTTCAGTCTGTATGTTTCTCTAGGTCTGAAGTGGGTCTCTTGTAGATGTCATATATATGGGTCTTCTTTTTGTATCCATTCTGTATCCATTCTTGTTTTTGTAGCCAGTCTGTGTCTTTCGGTGGGAGCCCTTAATCAATTTACATAAAAGGAAATTATCTATATGTATGTTCCTATTCCCATTTTCTTAATTGTTTTGTGCTTGTTTTCCTTCTCTTGTGTTTTTTGCCTAGAGAAGGTCCTTCAGCCTTTGCTGTAAAGCTGGTTTGGTGGTGCTGAACTCTCTCAGCTTTTGCTTATCTGTAAAGGTTTTAATTTCTCCATCAAATCTGAATGAGATCCTTGCTGGGTAAAGTAATCTTGGTTGTAGGTTTTTCTCCTTCATCTCTTTAAATGTGTCCTGCCACTCCCTTCTGGCTTGCAGAGTTACTGCTGAAAGATCCGCTGTTAACCTTATGGGGACTCCCTCATGTGTTATTTGTTGTTTTTCCCTTGCTGCTTTTAATATGTTTTCTTTGTATTTAATTTTTGATAGTTTGATTAATATGTGTCTTGGCATGTTTCTCCTTGGATTTATCCTGTATGGGACTCTCTGTGCTTTCTGGACTTGATGAACTGTTTCCTTTCCCATATTATGGAAGCTTTCAACTATAACCTCTTCAAATATTTTCTCAGTCCCTTTCTTTTTCTCTTCTTCTTCTGGGACCCCTATAATTTGAATGTTGGTGCGTTTAATGTTGTCCCAGAGGTCTCTGAGACTGTCCTCAGTTCTTTTCATTCTTTTTTCTTCATTCTGCTCTGCAGTAGTTATTTCCACTATTTTATCTTCCAGGTCACTTATCCATTCTTCTGCCTCAGTTATTCTGCTATTGATCCCATCTAGAGTATTTTTAAATTCATTTATTGTGTTGTTCATCGTTGCTTGTTTCCTCTTTAGTTCTTCTAGGTCCTTGTTAAATGTTTCTTGCATTTTCTCTATTCTATTTCCAAGATTTTGGATCATCTTTACTATCATTATTCTGAATTCTTTTTCAGGTAGACTGCCTATTTCCTCTTCATTTGTTAGGTCCGGTGGGTTTTTACCTTGCTCTTTCATCTGCTGTGTGTTTTTCTGTCTTCTCATCTTGCTTATCTTACTGTGTTTGGGGTCTCCTTTTTGCAGGCTGCAGATTCGTAGTTCCCGTTGTTTTTGTTGTCTGTCCCTAGTGGCTAACGATGTTTCAGTGGGTTGTGTAGGCTTCCTGGTGGAGGGGACTAGTGCCTGTGTTCTGGTGGATGAGGCTGGGTCTTGTCTTTCTGGTGGGCAGATCCATGTCTGGTGGTGTGTTTTGGGGTGTCTGCAGTCTTATTATGATTTTAGGCAGCCTTTCTGCTAATGGATAGGGTTATGTTCCTGTCTTGCTAGTTGTTTCATATAGGGTGTCCAGCACTGTAGCTTGCTGGTCATTGAGTGAAGCTGGGTCTTGGCATTGAGATGGAGATCTCTGGGAGATTTTCGCCATTTGATATTACATGGAGCTGGGAGGTCTCTTGTGGACCAGTGTCCTGAAGTTGGCTCTCCCAGCTCAGAGGCACAGCGCTGACTCCTGGCTGGAGCACCAAGAGCCTTTCAGCCACACAGCTCAGAATAAAAGGGAGAAACAGAAGAAAGAGAAGAAAAGAAAACAAAAGAAAGAAAGAAAGGAGGAAAGAAAGAGGATAAAATAAAATAAAGATTAAAAAAAGTTATTAAAACAAAAAATAATTATTAAGAAAAAAAATTTTTTTAAGTAAAAAAAAAAACGGACTGACAGAACCCTAGGACAAATGATGAAAGGAAATCTATACAGACAAAATCTCACACAGAAGCATACACATACACACTCACAAAAAGAGGAAAAGGGGAAAAAATAATATATCTTGTTCTCAAAGACCACCTCGTCAATTTGGGATGATTAGTTGTCTATTCATATTTTCCACAGATGCAGGGTACATCAAGTTGATTGTGGAGATTTAATCCGCTGCTCCTGAGGCTGCTGAGAGAGATTTCCCTTTCTTTACTTGTACGCACAGCTCCCGGATTTCAGCATTGGATTTGGCCCTGCCTCTGCGTGTAGGTCGCCTGAGGGCTTCTGTTCTTCGCTCAGGCAGGATGGGGTTAAAGGAGCAGCTGATTCGGGGGCTCTGACTCACTCCGGCCGGGGGGAGGGAGGGGAACAGGGCGAGCCTGTGGCGGCAGCGGCCGGCATGACTTTGCCCCAGCCTGAGGTGCGCTGTGCGTTCTCCCGGGGAAGTTGTCCCTGGATCATGGGACCCTTGCAGTGGCGGTCTACACAGGCTCCCAGGAGAGTTGTGGATAGTGAACTGTGCTTGCTCACAGGCTTCTTGGTGGTGGCAGCAGCAGCCTTAGCATCTCATGCCCACCTCTGGGGTCTGCGCTGATAGCCGTGGCTCGCGCACATCTCTGGAGCTCCTTTAAGCAGCGCTCTTAATCCCCTCTCCTTGCTCACCAGGAAACAAAGAGGGAAGAAAATGTCTCTTTCCTCTTCGGCAGGTCCAGACTTTTTCCCGGACTCCCTCCCAGCTAGCCGTGGTGCACTAATCCCTTCAGGTTGTGTTCACGCCGCCAGTCCTCTCCCTGCGCTCTGACTAAAGCCCGAGTCTCAGCTCCCAGCCCCCACCCGCCCCGGCGGGTGAGCAGACAAGCCTCTCCGGCTGGTGAATGCTGGTCGGCCCCGATCCTCTGTGCAGGAATCTCTCTGCTTTGCCTTCCGCACCCCTGTTGCTGTGCTCTCCTCCGTGGCTCCGAAGCTTTCCCTCTCTGCCACCCACAGTCTCCGCCTGTGAAGGGGCTTCCTAGTGTGTGGAAACCTTTCCTCCTTCACAGCTCCCTCCCACTGGTGCAGGTTCTGTCCCTATTCTTTTGTCTCTGTTTTTTCTTTTCTCTTTTACCCTACCCAGGTACGTGGGGAGTTTCTTGCCTTTTGGGAGGTCTGAGGTCTTCTGCCAGCATTCAGTGGGTGTTCTATAGGAGCAGTACCATATGTAGATGTATTTCTGATGTATCTGTGGGGAGGAAGGTGATCTCCGCATCTTACTCTTCTGTCACATTCCTGCTACCTTCCCAAACCAATTCTTGATCAAATCCAGAATTTAACCCTTACTTACTATAGGAGCTATTTCTGGGTCCTATCTCCCCCGAAGCCTTGTCTTCTCAAGCTGGACACTATATATCAGTTTGAGTTTTTAAATAGCTTTTCAAAGACCCCCTAATGTCTAAAGCAATGATTCTGAATGCCAGAGCCACAGCTTGGGTATCCACCATCAGTGCTCCAGCAATTCCTAGAGCCCATTCCAGAAATGGCCTGGTGTGGCCTCTCCAGATAAACTAAGGTTCTGACATAAAGCCTGTAAATGTTGGAAGAATTTGCCAACACATCATCCTTATAAATAGTAAATAACTTCACAAAAAAAACCTATTTCCATGTTAAAGGTAGAAGGAGTTTGAAAACAGATACAAAATTTTCAAAAATATAATTTTATACTTTTTCAGGTAATCATGAGTATAAAGATAGTTGTGATTATAAAAGGGAAATTCACATAAGTCTCATGCATTTACATAGTTATATAAGAACTTGCTTTAAAAGTGTATACTCTATACATTTTACATTGATTTAATGGGAGTAATCAAATTCCAGAAAATGAAAAAGTACATCACTAATTCCTTTAGAAAGAAAATGTAAATAAGCTCACATATTTTAACTTCAGGAGACTCAGTCAAATAATACATTTCTTAAGATCAATTAAAACTACGGTCTTCAGATTTTCTAGTTGCCTTCTTACTACTGATACAACACTGAATGGTATTTTATCTCTATAGTAAATAATAAAGATAAGTAATAAAGAACAATTATTACCTGTGAATAATCTTTGATAATATAAACTTTAGGTACAAGAACTATTTAAAACTTTATTATGATATCAGAATTAGATTTCATTTTTTAAACAAAAACTATGTCATTAAAAGTAGGTATCAAACACTTGGGAGTAATTATGTACTTCTTTTCCTAACTAATCATTCTCCAACAGATATAGACATAGTGTGAAATACTTCACATAGATGGATTACAATATAGTTGGATTAAGTCACCACTTGTTCTGGGTGAATTTAATATGTGGATGTTTATAATACAGGAAACTAATTTGAGAATGCTAGCCAAGCATTATGTAATGAACTTTATAAAACTAACCCTTTGACAGATTGAGTAGTAATGCTCAATGTACAAAACTATTTCTAAATCACTCTTGATGGTTTAGCAGGGGATCCCTTGCATAAAGACTAAATTTTGAAAAACAGTGAAGACTTGCAGTTCCCAAGTTAGAATATCAACTAGAAGTGGGTAAGCTCCTTGAATGTTTGAATCTCAATAACTTAAGGGTAGCAAATGCTCAGTAAATACTTCTTGATTATATAAAACACTCTTTAAAATAAAAACGGAATAATAATTAGGTATACAAAGTTTGAAAATTATGAAATAATCATACAACATTGGAATTTACCTCTAAGACTATCTGACTCCAAAGTCTGACTCATCTTTCCACTATTGCATTTTTTCTTTTCTTCACTTAAATAACTTACATAACTGAATTACGAAAGCATTTTAAAAGATATGTTTGCATTAAAAAGAGATCATAATCTCAAAATGCTGGTTGAGGTACAAGAAAAATAAGTAAAAATAAGTAAACTGTGAATACTAATTCATCTAGAAACACTGCAAGAAGCAGAAACGTGAAATACATGTGGGAGGGATGGAGACAGGGAGAAAGGGAGACACAAAGTAAATGCTGAAGCGAATACTGGGAGAAGGGAGGGGAGGGACAGAGAAGGAAGGAGAGGAAGGAAGTAGGGATGAGCAAGAGGAAGAAGGAAAGGGAGGCAGAAGTGGGGGGGGGAACTGCATCTAAATCAGTCTCTCTTCTAGTCTACTGGGAATAACAAAAACAGTATTTTCATTGTGTAAGGTATATCCAAATATAGGAGCTGTTTACTTCATTTACCTCAACCAAATGACAAAATAACATACAAGTAAAAGAAAAAGAGAAAATACATTAATAAATGAGAAAGGTAAATTTAATAATTAAAAAAATATTTTAAAAAGAGTTGCTAATAATGCTTCTATTTAACCAGAAAACAACAAAAATTTTATAATTAAAAAATATATAAATATGAAGACTAGTCACATTTAAAAACTATAACCACAAATCTTTGATTAAAACATAATGTTTCCCTTTCCATTTACTTCCAAAGCTTATTATGAAAATTTTAGTACAACATAGATATAAAATTAAGCTATGAAAGCAAAACTGAGCTATAAAATGACCTGTGATTTTAATAGCATTTAAATACAGGTAAAAGGAGGATCAATAAAAGCTAACAAATACAACTTTATTTTTCTTATTTAGCACTCAGTAATTAAATGAGTAAATCTGAAGCCTATGAGAAAAATTTAAACATTCCTTGCATTCTATTACAAGTACTGCATAATTCTATTAATAGCATTAACTACTCAAAAATAGTTTCCATTATTTTCAAAAAACAAAAGAAATACTTATTACACAGTTTGGTAATTAGTCTATTTTGGCTTACTTTAATATTTTTAAAATGTGAATTGGTCTAAGTGTAATCATTCCACCACTTATAAAGATAACTTTCAAATGATAAGAATAAAAATCACTGAAATAAACATTTTTCATAATTGCATCATACCTTTAGCTACAGCTTCTTTATATTTCTCTTTGGCAGAATTCATTTCTTTTATTAATTGTCTATAGCTTGTTTTTAATTTCTCTAATTCTGTCTTTGTGACCTGTCAAAAAAAGAAATGAAAAAAAATTTTTTAATGCTTAAATTTATTTCAGTCGAGAACCTAAATTCCAAAGTATTAACAGATGCATATTTTACTGCTTATGGGGCAGAGGTGCTCTTTAATATACAATTATAACCAGTAAACTAAAATTAGCTAAGAAATCGGTGATAAATTCAACAGCATATGAAAAAAAAAATTTCTTAAAAAGAAGAACAGATCATGAAATAGTGCTGTCATCATCTAAAATGTAAAGGCCAGGGGCTTCCCTGGTGGCGCAGTGGTTGAGAGTCTGCCTGCCGATGCAGGGGACACAGGTTCGTGCCCCAGTCCAGGAGGATCCCACATGCCGCGGAGTGGCTGGGCCTGTGAGCCATGGCCGCTGAGCCTGCACGTCCAGAGCCTGTGCTCCACAGGGGGAGAGGCCACAACAGTGAGAGGCCCGTGTACCGCAAAAATAAATAAATAAATAAATAAAATGTAAAGGCCAATAATTAATTGCTGTGTACAAAAATATTTTCTCTAATGAAAAAAATAATTTAAAATACTTATTTTAATTATACAGAATAACTCTGAGCTGTCATAATTTACCAGTTCTAACATGATTTTTTTTTTTTTTCACACTGTAACATCTCTGAAAAGATACATCTAACAATCATTGCTGGCCAGGCAGCAATCATGACAGTCATCACTGCATGCACACATGAACTTCGTTATTATTTCTACCCAAAAGCTAGACAAATCCAAGTCTTTGATTCTGTCGTCAAAAAACCATAACAAGCATTTGAGAAAAAACTGAGAGTCTTAGATTGTATCTAAAAAACTTCTAATAAGCCTTCTGGAAGAGTATGAAATCAGCAGCATTAGAAACTTGCTAAAGGGGCATAAGAAACTTGGAAGAAAATCCCAGAGCCCACTTTAAACAAATTCTGCATCACAAATGTTCTTGACAGCATGGAGGATTGCACTGTGTAAATAAACAAAAATATCTACAACTATGATATAGATATACATGAGTTCAAATCATTCCCTTTTAAAAAGAACCTCACTGGTTAACATTTTGTTTTTAATGGACTTTACCTTTTAGAGCACTTTTAGTATCACAGCCGAATTAACACAAAGTATGGAGATTCCCCACTTGTCTTTTGCCCTGATTCATGCACAGCCTCCCTGATTATCAACATACTCCACTAGAGTAGGTTTGTAAATTTTTACTATTGATAAACCTACAAGGACACATCATTATCACATAAGTCCATAGTTTACATTAAGTTCCACTCTTGGTGTACATTTTATGGTTTTGAACAAACATATAATGACATGTATCCACCATTATAGTACCACACACAGTTGTTTCACTGTCATAAAACCCTCTGTGCTCCACCTATTCACTAACTCCTGGAAATCAATGATCTTTTTACTGTCTTCATAGTTTTGACTTTTCCAGAATATCATATAGTTAGAATCATACATATTTTTCATATTGGCTTCTTTCACTTAGTAATATGCATTTAAGGTTCCTCCATATCTTTCTGTGGCTTGGTAGCTCATTTTCTTTGAGCTCTGAATAATATTCCATTGTCTGGATGCACTACAGTTTATCCACTCACTTACTAAAGGACTTCTTGCTTGCTTCCAAGTTTTGACAATTATGAATAAAGCTGTTATAAACAGCTATGTGTGGGCTTTAGTGTAGACATATGTTTTCAACTCCTCTGCACAAATACTAAGGAACTCAATTGCTGGGTCCTATGGTAAGAGTATTTTTAATTTTGTAAGAAACAGCCGAACTGTCTTCCAAAGTGGCTGGATTATTTTGCATTCCCACCAGCAATGAATGAGAGTTCCTGTTGCTCCACAACCTCACCAGTACTTGGTGGTTGTCAACGTTCTAGATTTGGGGCGTCCTAATAGAGGTGTAGTGGTATGTCATTGTTCCTTTAATTCGCACTTCCTTGATGACATATGATGTTGAGCAACTTTTTATGTGCTTATTTGGCATCTGTATATCTTCTTTGGTGAGGTGTTTGTTTTTTAATCAGGTTGCTGGTTTTCTTAGTAGACTTTTAAGAGTTCTTTGTGTATTTTTTTAAATTAATTTTATTTCTTTTTGGCTGTGTTGGGTCCTCGTTGCTGGGTGCAGGCTTCCTCTAATTGCAGCGAGCAGGGCTACTCTTTGTTGCAGTTCACGGGCTTCTCATTGTGGTAGCTTCTCTTGTTCTGGAGCATGGGCTCTAGACATTCAGGCATCAGTAGTTGCAGCACATGGGCTAGGCAGCTGCGGCAAACGGGCTTCAGTAGTTGCAGCGCATGGGCTCAGTACCTGCAGCACATGGGCTCAGTAGTTGTGGCTCGCAGGCTCTAGAGCGCAGGCTCAGTAGTTGTGGCTCACAGGCTTAGTTGCTCCACAGCATGTGGGATCTTCCTGGACCAGGGATCGAACCCATGTCCCCTGCATTGGCAGGCAGATTCTTAACCACTATGCCACCAAGAAAGAGTTCTTTGTGTATTTTAGATAACAGTCTTTTGTCAAATGTGCCTTTGCAAATGTTTTCTTCCAGTCTGTGGCTTATCTTCTCATTCCTTTGATACTGTATTTGCAGAGCAGAAGTTTTATTTTTTATTTTTTTGAGGAGAACCTGAATACAATACATATAATATATACCATATATATAAAATATATATATATATAGCTTGGAGCAGGCAAGAAATATGGACACTTCCATCTACGTGACTGCCCATCACAGTTACTGCTCTGGTCTCAGGGGCTCGAACTATTTTCCATTTTGCATACTTTTCAACTGTTGTATCACATTGATGTCTGTTGTTGAAATCTTTCTGAGAATTTTGCCAATCTGGTTCATTTTATCTTGCCTATCAGGCTGCTTTGAGTTCATTATATCTTTTAAACTTATGAAGTCATTATAGTTCCATAATTGCTTATAGACCACCCAGAGTGTGCCTGAGACCCTTTTGGGTTTCACTTCCAATGCTCGTACTTTCCCTTAAATTCTGTACTAAAGATGCCATACCATTTGAGATTGGAGGCACACTTTCATACCATGACTCACGTCCAGTGTTAAGTAGAATTTCTCTGAATGAAAACTCATGTGTTCCTTTGCCATTTGCAACACGTATCACACACATTTCTGTGGAGTTATAATGTTTTAAAAAAGAAAGAAAGGAGGGAATTCCCTGACGGTCAAGTGGTTAGAAATCTGAGTTCTCACTGACAAGGGCCCAAGTTCAATCCCTGGTCAGGGAACTAAGATTCCACAAGCCATGCAGTACAGGTAGGGAGGAGGGAAGAAAGAAAGGAAAACAGAGAAGTTTTAAAATTTTGAGGAGTTCCAACTTATCAATTATTTCTTCATGGATCACGCCTTTGGTGTTGTATCTAAAAAGTCATCTTCATACCCGAGGTCATCTAGGTTTTCTCCTATTTATCTTCTAGGTGTTTTATACTATTACATTGTACATTTAGGTCTGTGATCCATTTTGAGTTAATTTGTGTGAATGGTGTAAAGTATGTGTCTAGATTCATTTTTTTGCACATGGCGGTCCCTTGTTCCAGCACCATTTGTTAAAAATATTAACTTTTCTCCCCTGTATTGACTTTGCCCCTTTGTCAAAGATCAGTTAACTACAATTATGTGGATCTACTTCTGACTCTCTCCCTCTATTCTGTTCCACTGATCTATTTGTTTTCCTATTGTCTTTCACAAATACCAAACTATCTTGATTACTGTATTTTTTTAATTTAAAATACTCCTTTATCTTTTGTATATTAAGATATTTACACACACACACACACACATATATATACATATATATATATATATATATATATATACACACACACACACCTATATAGATATATACCAAGTCACAAGGCAAATTACTCATTATCCAGAGAAAACTATCAGAATAATTTTTTAACATCTATTTAAAGTATAATAGCTTTACAAGAGTGTGTTAGTTTCTGCTTTACAACAAAGTGAATCAGTTATACATATATTTATATCCCCATAACTCTTCCCTCTTACGACTCATTCCCTCCCACCCTCCCTATCCCACCCCTCTAGGTGGTCACAAAGCACCTAGCTGATCTCCCTGTGCTATGCGGCTACTTCCCACTAGCTATCTATTTTACATTTGGTACTGTATATATGTCCATGCCACTCTTTAACTTTGTCCCAGCTTACCCTTACCCCTCCCCATAACCTCAAATCCATTCTCTAGTAGGTCTGTGACTTTATTCCCGTCTTGTCCCTAGGATCTTCATGATCTTTTTTTTTTACATTCCATATATATGTGTTAGCATATGGTATTTGTTTTTCTCTTTCTGACTTACTTCACTCTGTATGACAGACTCTAGGTCCACTCTGTATGACAGACTCTAGGTCCATCCACCTCACTACAAATAACTCAATTTCTTTTCTTTTTATGGCTGAGAAATATTCCATTCTATATATGTGCCACATCTTCTTTATCCATTCATCTGTTGATGGACACTTAGGTTGCTTCCATGTCCTGGCTACTGTAAGTAGAGCTGCAATGAACATTGTGGTACATTACTCCATGAATTATGGTTTTCTCAGGGTATATGCCCAGTAGTGGGAATGCTGGGTTGTGCAGTTCTATTTTCAGTTTTTTAAAGAACCACCATACTGTTTTCCATAGTGGCTGTATCAATTTACATTCCCATCAACAGTGCAAGAGGGTTCCATTTCTCCACACCTCTCCAGCATTTATTGTTTCTAGATTTTTTGATGATGGCCATTCTGACCAGTGTATGATATCTCATTGTACTTTTGATTTGCATTTCTCTAATGATTAATGATGTTGAGCATTCTTTCATGTGTTTGTTAGCAATCTGCATATCTTCTTTGGAGAATGTCTATTTAGGTCTTCTGCCCATTTTTGGATTGGGTTGTTTGTTTTTTTGATATTCAGCTGCATGAGCTACTTGTAAATTTTGGAGATTAATGCTTTGTCAGTTGCTTCATTTGCAAATATTTTCTGCCATTCTGCGGGTTGTCTTTTCATCTTGTTTATGTGTTTTAAGTGTCATTGTTTTAAGAATCATTGGTTCCCATTAGTTTATTTATGCTTTTATCTCCATTTCTCTAGGAGGTGGGTCAAAAAGGATCTTGCTGTGATTTATGGCATAGAGTATTCTACCTATGTTTTCCTCTAAGAGTTTGATAGCGTCTGGCCTTACATTTAAGTCTTTAATCCATTTTGAGTTTATTTTTGTGTATGGCGTTAGGGAGTGCTCTAATATAATTCTTTTACAAGTAGCTGTACAGTTTTCCCAGCACCACTTATTGAACAGGCTGTCATTTCTCCACTGTATATTCTTACCTCCTGTATCAAAGATAAGGTGACCATATGTGTGACGGTTTATCTCTGAGCTTTCTATCGTGTTCCATTGATCTATATTTCTCTTTTTGTGCCAGTGCCATACTGTCTTGATTACTTTAGCTTGGTAGTATAGTTTGAAGTCAGGGAGCCTGATTCCTCCAGCTCCGTTTTTCTTTCTCAAGATTGCTTTGGCTATACGGGGTCTTTTGTGTTTCCATACAAATTGTGAAATTTTTTGTTCTACTTCTGTGAAAAATGCCAGTGGTAGTTTGATAGGGATTGAATTGAATCTGTAGATTGCTTTGGGTACTATAGTCATTTTCATAATGTTGATTCTTCCAATCCAAGAACATGGTATATCTCTCCATCTATGTGTATCATCTTTTAACTCCTTTCATCAGTGTCTTATAATTTTCTGCATACAGGTCTTTTGTCCCCTTAGGTAGGTTTATTCCTGGATATTCTATTTTTTTGTTGCAATGGTAAATGGGAGTGTTTTCTTAATTTCACTTTCAGATTTTTCATCATTAGTGTATAGGAACGCCAGAGATTTCTGTGCATTAGTTTTGTATCCTGATACTTTACCAAATTCATTGATTAGCTCTAGTAGTTTTCTGGTAGCATCGTTAGGATTCTCTATGTATAGTATCGCGTCATCTGCAAACAGTGACAGCTTCACTTCTTCCTTTCCAATTTGGATTCCTTTTATTTCTTTTTCTTCTCTGACTGTTGTGGCTAAAACTTCGAAAACTATGTTGAATAATAGTGGTGGGAGTGGGCACCACTGTCTCATTCCTGATCTTAGTGGAAATGATTTCAGATTTTCAACATTGAGGACGATGTGGGCTGTGGCTATGTCATATATGGCCTTTATTATGTTGAGGAAAGTTCCCTCTATGCCTACTTTCTGCAGGGTTTTTATCATAAATGGGTGTTGAATTTTGTCAAAAGCTTTCTCTGCATCTATTGAGATGATCATACGGTTCTACTCCTTCAACTTGTTAATATGGTGTATCACATTGACTGATTTGCATATATTGAAGAATCCTTGCAGTCCTGGGATAAATATGACTTGATCATGGTGTATGACCCTTTTAATGTGTTGCTGGATTCTGCTTGCTAGTATTATGTTGAGGATTTTTGCATCTATGTTCATCAGTGATATTGGCCTCTAGTTTTCTTTCTTTGTGACATCTTTGTCTGGTTTTGGTATCAGGGTGATGGTGGCCTCATAGAATGACTTTGGAGTGTTCCTCCCTTTGCTATATTTTGGAAGAGTTTGAGAAAGATAGGTGTTAGCTCTTCTCTAAATGTTTGATAGAATTCGCCTGTGAAGCCATCTGGTCCTGGGCTTTTCTTTGTTGGAAGATTTTTAATCACAGTTTCAATTTCAGTGCTTGTGATTGGTCTGTTCATATTTTCTATTTCTTCCTGATTCAGTCTTGGCAGGTTGTGCATTTCTAAGAATTTGTTCATTTCTTCCAGGTTGTCCATTTTATTGGCATAGAGTTGCTTGTAGTAATCTCTCATGATCCTTTTATTTCTGCCGCGTCAGTTGTTACTTCTCTTTTTTCATTACTAATTCTATTGAATTGAGTCTTCTCCCTTTTTTCCTGATGAGTCTGGCTAACGGTTTATCAATTTTGTTTATCTTCCCAAAGAACCAGCTTTTACTTTTATTGATCTTTGCTATCATTTCCTTCATTTCTTTTTCATTTTTTTCTGATCTGACCTTTATGGTTTTGTTCCTTCTGCTAACTTTGGGGGTTTTTTGTTCTTTTTTCTCTAAATGCTTTAGGTATAAGGTTAGGTTGTTTATTTGAGATGTTTCTTGTTTCTTAAGGTAGGATTGTATTACTATAAACTTAGCTCTTAGAACTGCTTTTGCTGCATCGCATAGGTTCTGGGTCATCGTGTTTTCATTGTCATTTGTTTCTAGGCATTTTTAAATTTTCTCTTTGATTTCTTCGGTGATCACTTGGTTATTAAGTAGTGTATTGTTTAGCCTCCTTGTGTTTGTATTTTTTACTGATGTTTTCCTGTAATTGATATCTACTCAAATAGTGTTGTGGTCAGAAAAGATACTTGAAACGATTTAAATTTTCTTAAATTTACCAACGTTTGATTTGTGACCCAAGATAAGATCTATCCTGGAGAATGTTCCATGAGCACTTGTGAAGAATGTGTATTCTGTTGTTTTTGGATGGAAAGTCCTATACATATCAATTAAGTCTATCTTGTTAACGTATCATTTAGCTTGTGTTTCCTTATTTATTTTCATTTTGGATGATCTGTCCATTGGTGAAAGTGGGGTGTTAACGTTCCGCACTATGATTGTGTTACTGTCAATTTCCCCTTTTATGGCTGTTAGTATTTGCCTTATGTATTGAGGTGCTCCTATGTTGGGTGCATAAATATTTACACTTGTTATATCTTCTGCTTGGATTGGTCCCTTCATCATTATGTAGTGTCATTCTTTGTCTCTTGTAATAGTTTTTTTATTAAAGTCTATTTTGTCTCATATGAGAACTGCTACTCCAGCTTTCTTCTGATTTCCATTTGCATGGAATATATTTTCCCATCCCCTTACTTGCAGTCTGTATGTGTCCCTAGGCCTGAAGTGGGACTCTTGTACACAGCATATATACGGGTTTTGTTTTCATATACATTCAGCCAGTCTATGTCTTTTACTTGGAGCATTTAATCCATTTATATTTAAGGTAGTTATTAATATGTATGTTCCTATTACCATTTTCTTAATTGTTTTGGGTTTGTTATTGTAGGAGTTTTCCTTCTCTTGTGTTTCCTGCCTAGAGAAGCTCCTTTAGCATTTGTTGTAAAGCTGGTTTGGTGGTGCTGAATTCTCTTAGCTTTTGCTTGTCTGTAAAAGTTTTAATTTCTCCATCGAATCTGAATGAGAACCTTGCTGGCTAGAGTAATCTTGGTTGTAGGTTTTTCCCCTTCATCACTTTAAATATGTCCTGCCACTCCCTTCTGGCTTGTGGAGTTTCTGCTGAAAGATCAGCTGTTAACCTTATGGGGATTCCCTTGTTTGTTGTTTTTCCCTTGCTGCTTTTAATATTTTTTCTTTGTGTTTAATTTTTGAGTTTGATTAATATGTGTCTTGTCATGTTTCTCCTTGGATTTATCCTGTATGGGACTCTCTGTGCTTCCTGGAGTTGATTGACTATTTGCTTTCCCATATTAGGGAAGTTTTCAACTATAATTTCTTCAAATAATTTTTCAGTCCCTTTCTTTTTCTCTCCTTCCTCTGGGACCCCTATAGTTCCAATGTTGGTGTGTTTAATGTTGTCCCAGAGGTCTCTGAGACTGTCCTCAATTCTTTTCATTCTTTTTTTTTTTTTTTTTTTGCATTACACGGGCCTCTCACTGTTGTGGCCTCTCCCGTTGCGGAGCACAGGCTCCGGATGCCCAGGCTCAGCGGCCATGGCTCACAGGCCCATCCGTTCCCATTCTTTTTTCTTTTTCTGCTCTGCAGTAGTTATTTCCACTATTTTATCTTCCAGGTCACTTATCCGTTCTTCTGCCTCAGTTATTCAGCTATTGATCCCTTCTAGAGAATTTTTTGTTTCATTTATTCTGTTATTCATCACTGTTTGTTTCCTCTTTAGTTTTTCTAGGTCCTTGTTAAACGTTTCTTGTATTTTCTCTATTCTATTTCCAAGATTTTGGATCATCCTTACTATCATTGTTCTGAATTCTTTTTCAGGTACACTGCCTATTTCCTCTTCAATAGGCAGGTTTTTACCTTGCTCCTTTATCTGCTGTGTGTTTCTCTGTCTTGTCATTTTGCTTAACTTACTGTTTGGGGTCTCCTTTTCACAGGTGTAGGTTCATAGTTCCTGTTGTTTTTGGTGTCTGCCCCCAGTGGCTAAGGTTGGTTCCGTAGGTTGTGTACACTTTTTGGTGGAGGGGACTAGTGCCTGTGTTCTGGTGGATGAGGCTGGATCTTGTCTTTCTGGTGGGCAGGTCCATGTCTGGTGGTGTGTTTTGGGGTGTCTGTGGACTTATTATGATTTTAGGCAGCCTCTCTGCTAATGGGTGGCGTTGTGTTCCTGTCTTGCTAGCTGTTTGGCATAGGGTGTCCAGCACTGTAGTTTGCTGGTCGTTGAGTGGAGCTGGGTCTTGGCGTTGACATGGAGATCTCTGGGAGATTTTTGCCATTTGATATTACGTGGAGCTGGGAGGTCTCTTGTGGACCAACGTCATGAACTTGGTCTCCCACCTCAGAGGCACAGACCTGACGCCTGGCTGGAGCACCAAGAATCTGTCATAATCCACACAGCTCAGAATAAAAGGGAGAAAAAAAAAGAAAGAAAAAATAAAATAAAATAAAATAGTTATTAAAATAAAAATTATTAAAAAAAAAGAAGAGAGCAACCAAACCAAAAAACAAATCCACCAATGATAACAAGCGCTAAAACCTATACTTAAAAAAAAAAAGCACAGACTGAACCCTAGGTCAAATGGTAAAAGCAAAGCTGTACAGACAAAATCACACAGAGAACTATACACATATACACTCACAAAAAAAGAAAAAGGGAAAAATATATATATATCATTGCTCCCAAAGTCCACCTCCTCAATTTTGGGATGATTTGTTGTCTATTCAGGTATTCCACAGATGCAGGGTACATCAAGTTGATTGTGGAGATTTAATCCGCAGCTCCTGAGCCTGCTCAAGAGATTTCCCTTTCTCTTCTTTGTTGGCACAGCTCCTGGTGTTCAGCTTTGGATTTGGCCCCGCCTCTGTGCCTGGGTCGCCTGAGGGCATCTATTCTTCGCTCAGACAGGACAGGGTTAAAGGAGCAGCTGCCTCAGGGGCTCTGGCCGGGGGTGAGGGAGGGGTACGGAATGCAGGGCGAGTCTGTGGCGGCAGAGGCCACCGTGAAGTTGCACCAGCCTGAGGCGCGCCGTGTGTTCTCCCAGGGAAGTTGTCCCTGGATCATGGAACCCTGGCAATGGCAGGCTGCACAAGCTCCCAGAAGGGGAGGTGTGGATAGTGACCTGTGCTTGCACATAGGCGTCTCGGTGGCTGCAGCAGCAGCCTTAACGTCTCATGCCTGTCTCTGGGGTCCGCGCTGATAGCCGCAGTTCGCGCCCATCTCTGGAGCTCCTTTAAGGGACACTCTTAATCCCCCCTCCTCGCACACCAGGAAACAAAGAGGCAACAAAAAGTCTCTTGCCTCTTCGGCAGCTCCAGACTTTTTCCCAGACTCCCTCCCGGCTAGCTGTGGTGCACTAGCCCCCTTCAGGCTGTGTTCACACAGCCTACCCCAGTCCTCTCCCTGGGATCTGACCTCGGAAGCCAGAGCCTCAGCTCCCCGCCCCCACCCATCCCAGCTGGTGAACAGACAAGCCTCTCGGGCTGGTGAGTGCTGGTTGGCACCGATCCTCTCTGCAGGAATCTCTCCGCTTTGCCCTCTGCACCCCTGTTGCTGCGCTCTCCTCTATGGCTCCAAAGCTTCCCCCCTCTGCCATCCGCAGTCTCCGCCCACGAGACTAGGGGCTTTCTAGTGTGTGGAAACCTTTCCTCCTTCACAGCTCCCTCCCACTGGTGCAGGTCCCGTCCCTATTCTTTTGTCTCTGCTTTTTCTTTTTTTTTTTCCCTACCCAGGTACGTGGAGAGTTTCTTGCCTTTTGGGAGGTCTGAGGTCTTCTGCCAGCGTTCAGTAGGTGCTCTGTATGAGTTCTTCCACATGTAGATGTATTTCTGATGTACTTGTGGGGAGGAAGGTGATCTCCACATCTTACTCTTCTGCCATCTTGAAGCTCTCCCCAATTACAGTGTCTTTATGATAAGTCTTGAAGTCAGGTAGGTCAGTTCTCCAATGTCGTTCTTGTCCTTCAATATTCTGTTGGCTATTCTGGGTCTTCTGTTTCTCCATATAAATTTTAGAATCAATTTGGCATTTGCTGAGATTTTGATTGGGACTGTGTTGAATCTATAGTTCAAATTAGGAATAATTTGTATCTTGACAACACTGAGGTTTCTCATCCACAAACATGGGATATCTCTACAATTATTTCTTCTCTTATTTCTCTCATCAGAGTTCTGTTATTATCCTCCTATAGCTCTTGTACATATTTTGATAGCTGCTAACCTAAGTATTTCATTTTTTGAGGTTCTAATGTAAATGGTATTGTGTTTTTAATTTCAAAGTCCACCTGTTCCTTGTTAATACATAGGGAAGTGATTGACTTCTGTATGCTAACACTGTATCCTGCAAACTTGCTATAACTGTTTATTAGTTCCAAGAATTTTTGGTTGATTCTCTTGGATCAACAACCATGTCATCTGTAAACAGAGACAGCTTCATTTCTTCATTCCCAATCTGTACATACTTCATTTCTTTTTCTTACCTTGTTTCATTAGCTAAGATTGCCAGTATTATGTTGATAAGCATTGGTAAAGGCAGACATCCTTCCCTTGCTCCTGATCTTAGTGGGAAAGTTATGAGTTTCTCACAACTAAGGATGATGTTAGCTATACGTTTTTTGTAGATATCTTTCATCAAGTTGAGGAAGTTCCCCTTTATTCCTCGTTTACTGAGAACCAACCCAACTGGTGTTGGATTTTGTCAAATGCTTTTTCTGCATCTATTCATATGCTCATGTAATTTTTCTTTTTTAATTTCCTGATATAATGGATTCCATTATTTGATTTTCAAATATCGAACCAGCCTTTCACACCTGAAAAAAATTCCACTTGGTAAAAGTGTATAAATTCTTTTTCTACACTGTTGGATTTTATTTCTTCATAGTTTATTAAGGATTTTTGCATCTATGTTCATGATAGATATTGGTCTGTTGTTTCCTTTTCTTCTAATGTCTTTGTGTGCTTTCGGTGTTAGGTAATGCTGGCCTCATAGAATGGAGTGAGGAAGCTCCTCTCTGTTTCTTTTTCTGAAATAGTTTGTAGAGAATTGGTATAACTTCTTCCTTAAATGTTTAATAGAATTCACCAATGAAGCCATCTGAGTCTGGAGCCATCTGAGCCTGGTGCTTTCTGTTTTGGAAGGTTATTAATTATTGATTCAATTACTTTAATAGATATGTGCCTACTGATTGTCTATTTCTTCTTATGTGAGTTTTAGCAGACTGCGTCCTTCAAGGCTTTGGACTATTTCTCCCAGATTATCAAACTTATGGACATAGAGGGGTTTTTTTGTTTTCTGTTTTTTAACGTTTTTATTGGAATATAATTGCTTTACAATGGTGTGTTAGTTTCTGCTTTTTAATGAAGTGAATCAATTATACATATACATATACCCCCATATCTCTTCCCTCTTGCGTCTCCCTCCCTCCCACCCTCCCTATCCCACCCTTCTAGCTGGTCACAAAGCACTGAGCTGATCTCCCTGTGCTATGTGACTGCTTCCCACTAGCTATCTATTTTACATTTGGTAGTGTATATATATCCATATATACACTACCACTCTCTCACTTTGTAACAATTTACCCTTCCCCCTCCCCATATCCTCAGGTCCATTTTCTAGTAGGTCTGCATCTTTATTCCCATCTTGCCCCTAGGTTCTTCATGACCTCTTTTTTTTTTTTTTTTTAGATTCCATATATATGTGTTAGCATACGGTATTTGTTTTTCTCTTTCTGACTTATTTCACTCTGTATGACAGACTCTAGGCCCATCCACCTCACTACAAATAACTCAATTTCATTCCTTTTTATGGCTGAGTAATATTCCATTGTATATATGTGCCACATCTTCTTTATCCATTCATCTGTCAATGGACACTTAGGTTGCTTCCATGTCCTGGCTATTGTAAATAGAGGTGCAATGAACATTGTGGTAAATGATTTTTTTTTTTTTTTTTTTTTTTGCGGTACGTGGGCCTCTCACTGCTGTGGCCTCTCCCATTGCAGAGCACAGGCTCCAGACGCGCAGGCTCAGCGGCCATGGCTCCCGGGCCCAGCCACTCCACGGCATGTGGGATCCCCCGGACCGGGGCACGAACCCCTGTCCCCTGCATCGGCAGGCAGACTCTCAACCACTGTGCCACCAGGGGAGCCCTAAATGACTCTTTTTGAATTAGGACATAGAGTTTTTAAAAAGTAGTCCTTCATTATCCTTTTAATATCCATGGGATATGTACCTTTCACTTCTGATATTAGTAATTTGTACCCACACTGGGTTTTTGTTAGCCTGGCTAGAGGCTTACTGATTTTATTCTTCTCAAAGAACCAGATTTTGGTTTTGTTGACTTTATTAGTTTCATGTTTTCATTTTCATTGAGTTCTGCTCTAATTTTCATTATTTCTTTTCTTCTGTGTACTTTGGATTCAATTTGCTCTTCTTTTTCTACTGTCCTAAGGTGGAAGCTCAGATGATAGATTTTAGATCTTTCTTCTTTTCCAACAAATGCATTCAATGCTAGAAATTTCCTTCTAAGCACTGCTTTTGTTGTATCCCACAAATTTTGATAAGTTTTGTTTTCAGGTTCGTTTCGTTCAAAATATCTTTAAATTTTTCTTGAGATTTCTTCCTTGATCCACATGTTATTTAGAAGTGTGCTGTTTAATCTTCAAGTATTTGGGGATTTTCCAGCTATCTTTCTGTTACTGATTTCTAGTTTAATCCCACTGTGGTCTCAGAGAAGACACTGTATCAACTCCATTTTTTAAAATTTGTTAAGGTATGATTTATGACCTAGAATGTGGTCTATCTTGTTGAATCATCCAATGTGAGCTTGAGAAGAATGTGTATTCTCCTGCTGTTGGATGAAGTAGTCTATAGATGTTCCTTATATCTAGTTGATTGATGATATTATTAAGTTCAACTCTGTTCTTACTGATTTTCTGCCTGCTGCATCTGTCCATTTCTGATGGGGGGTGGGGAGGGTGCTGAATTCTCCAACTATAATAGAGGTTCATCCATTTCTCCTTACAATTCTAACACTTTTTGTAGTTCTATCAGTATTTTGATGCTATGTTGTTAGGCACATACATGTTAAGGATTACAGTGTCTTCCTGGAGAACTGACCCCTTCAACATTATGTAATTCCCCTCTTTATCCCTGATAAATTTCTTTACTTTGAAGTCTGTCCTGTCTGCAATTAATATAGCTACTCCCACTTTCTTTTGATTAGGGTTAGTATGGTATATCTTTCTCCATCCATTTACTATTAATCTATATGTGTCTTTATATATAAAGTGGTTTTCTTGTAGACAACATACAGTTGTGTCTTGTTTTTTTATCCAGTCTGACAATATCTGTCTTTTAATTGGTTCATTAAGACCACTGACCTTCAAAGTAATTATTGATATACTTGGATTAGTATCTACCATATTTGTTACTGTTTCCTATTTGTTACCCTTATTAGTTGTTCCAATTTTTGTCTTCCACTATTTTTCTGTCTTTGTGGTTTTAACTGAGTACTTTATGTGATTCTATTCTCTATCATTTCTTAGCATACTAGGTATACTTTTTTCTGCTTTTTTTAGTGGCTGCCCTAGAGTTTGCAACATACATTTATAACTAATCCACTCCTACTTTCAAATAACACTATACCACTTCATGCATAGTGTAAATACCTTACAATAACAAAATAATCCTAATTCCTCGTTCCCATCCCAAGTATTATGGCTGTCTTTCATTTCACTTATATATAAGCATACATAAAAATATGTACACACACACAGGATATATACATGAGTGTACATAATCAAATACATTGTTGCTATTATCGTTTTCAATAAACCATTATCCATTAAATCAATTAAGAATGAGAAAAATAAAAGTTTTCATTTTATCTTCACTCATTCTTTCCCCAATGCTCTTTCTTTATCTATGTAGATCCAAGTTTCTGACCTATATCATACTTTCCTTCTCAGTCTATTGGCAACAAATTCCATCAATTTTTGTTTGTCTGACAAAGACTTTATTTCTCCTTCACTTTTGAGGGATATTTTCACAGGGTTCAGAATTCTAGGTTTATGAGGGGTTTTTTCATCATTCATTCTGCTTGGTGTTCTCTGAGCTTCCTGGATCTGTCATTTGGTGTCTGATATTAATTTCGGGAAATTCTCAGTCATTATTGTTTCAAAAATTTCTTCTATTCCTCAGTCCCTTTCTTCTCCTTCTGGTATTCCCATTATATGTATGTTACACCTTTTGTAGTGGTCCCAAAATTCTTGAATATGCTGTTTACTTTTTTTTTCAGTCTTTGTTCTCTTTGCTTTTCACTTTTAGAGATTTCTATTGATATAAACTCAAGTTCAGAGATTCTTTCTTCAGTTGTGTTCAGTCTCCTAATGAGCCCATCAAAGTCATTCTTCATTTCTGTCATAATGTTACTGAACTCTAGAATCTCTTCTTGGTCCTTGCTTAGGATTTCTATCTTTCTGCTTACATTGCCCGTCTGTTCTTGTATGCTGTCTACTTTACTCATTAGAGCTCTTAGCACATTATTAATAGTTGCTTTAAATTCCCAGTCTGATAATTCCAAGATCCCTGCCATGTCTGGTTCTGATGCTTGCTCTGTCTCTTCCAATTGTGTTTCCCGCCTCTTGGTATGCCTTGTCTCTTTCTTCTTGATTGTCAGGTATAATGTACTGGGTAAAAGGAACTGAGGTAAACAGGACTGTACTAATGTGGTGCTAAGTTGGCAAGGAAGGAGAAGCATTTTATAGCCCTCTGATTAGGTCTTGGTCTTTCACTGAGCCTGTACCTCTGGACCATGAACTTCACATGTACTTCTCAGTCCCCACCCCACCTTACATGGGACAGGATGGCTAGAGTGAGCTGGAGTTGGGTACTTCCCTTCCCCCATGTCAGTTAGGTTCTGGCTAAACAGTTTGTCCTGACGACAGACCTTGTTAAAAACAGAATGCTCTAGCATATGTCAAAATTATTCCTCTTCCTCTGCCACTACCAGGATCGTGAGATTTTTTTTGTTTCCTATATTCTCTGTGAGAACCTCATAGGGATTTGGGAGGTAAAATTCACAAGTGTGAAGGCCCCTCAATGAGTGAGTCCTCCTGGAGTTTGTAACCCTCAGAAATGTCCACACTGAACTTCCAGAATTTGTCAGTTACATTTCAGGTTTTTCTACAACCAACAATGGTTCCCAAGACCGCTGCTGTTCTGATAAGCTGTGATTCTCTGTATTTGCCTGTCAGTCTCTCCAATTGGTGGGGGAGGTGGGGGGGCAGTCATCTGCTCTGTGACCTACTTTCTCTAACGGATCTAAGAAGAGTTGTTGATTTTTCAGTTTGTTCAGCTTTTTACTTGTTGTTAGGATGGAGGGACAACTTCCAAACTTCTTACATGCTGGTCTGGAAACCAGAAGTCTTAACTTTTCAACTTGCTAAACAACCAATTCACTATTCAGCAAACTGGCAATTTTTTAGGGGGTGGGAGGGCTACGTTGGGTCTTCATTGCTGCATGCAGGCTTTCTCTAGTTGTGTCCAGAGGGGACTACTCTTTGTTGCAGTGCACTGGCTTCCCACTGTGGTGGCTTCTCTAGTTGCAGAGCACGGGCTCTAGGCACGCAGGCTTCAGTAGCAGCACACAGGCTCGGTAGTTGTGGCTCACGGGCTCTAGAGCACAGGCTCAGTAGTTGTGGCACATGGGCTTAGCTGCTCCGTGGCATGTGGGATCTTCCCGGACCAGGGATCGAACCTGTGCCCCTGCATTGGCAGGCAGCTTCTAAACCACTGCACCACCAGGGAAGTCCCAAACAGGCAAATTAATATCAAAAAGCAAGAATTTATCCTACCTTACACCTCATGGCAACCAAATAGTTGATACAGGAAAAGTTTTTATTGAAAAACTCCAGCTAACAATTGCATCAGAAATGACAGAAGTAAACTATTGCCATTTTACAACCTCCACTGAGCTAATGGATCTAAGCGGTGAATATGAAGTGTTGCTAAAACTATTAGGTGAAAGGCTGAAAAGAAACTTTTTTAATAGATTGAGCAGGCTGGCAACACTGGAACCTATTAGTCAAGTTTAACATCAGAAGAAGATAAACAAGCAGACATTATATACCTCTTGATATGAAACAACAGGAAGTCTATACCAGCACCTATGATGTATTCTTGCCCAAAATAAACAGCCAAAATCTTATCAAGCCTCTAGATCTAACTTCCAGCTTGCAAGAAAATTGGAGGATGAAGGAATATGTGAAACTGCATCACAAGCTGCTAACAGCAAAATCCAAAATGAAGGAATTAAATGCTATAGAATAAACTACCCAGTTTCTCCCACAAATAAATGGCATTTTAAAAGTGGGGTGGTGAGGGGAACCTAGAGATTAAGAGATTATTCAAATGCAACATATGAGCCAGGTTTGGATCATGATTCAAATGAAACAACTGTAAAAAAACATTTAACAATCATTTGAGCATAGTCAGGATAATTAATAATATTAAGGAATTATTGTTATTTTAGGTGGTTAATGATAACATAGTTTTTTAAAAAAGAGTACTTATTTTAGCAATATATACTAAAATATTTATGGATAAAATAATAACTGGAATTTTCTTTAAAATTTTCCAGTGTAGAAGAAAAGTAGGTGAGAGTATAGATGAAAAAAAAAGAAAGAAAATATTGACTATGTGGATGGATAAGTCAATGGGAGTTCATTTAACTATTGTCTCTTCTGTACATTTGCAAATTTTCATAACAAAACCCATTGTAAAAAGTTATCCAGAAGAAACAGACTCTGTGAAAAAAATTTAGAAATATTCCAACTAATTTATTTTGCCTATTTTTTATTATATGCATAGAATTAAACGATGCAAATTAATTTTCTAAAAGCCTAAAAGAGCTATTTCAGTGAGTAAAAAATAAAAATTCTAAGTGATAAGAAAGCATTGTGTCATCGTTTAATTGGCAGCATTTTTTTCTTTCATGAGAGTATATAAAGTAACAGTATATCTTATAATCAATAATGTTATATATTCAGTAAAAATAAGATACCACTTATTAGAGACACTGAAATCTATTTCTTGCCAGGAAATGGTGACTAAACAATTTTTAAAGTCAAACAAGATAAAGTATTTCAGTGAATTTAAAAATCAAATTAAAGTAAGAATTCCAGAACGGAAAGACAAACCTTGATCATCTCTGCCTCTATCTGCTGATGAACACCTATATAACTCTTCTTCACCTGCTGCTTGTCTTTGATCATCATGGTGAGCCTGTGTAAGGGCCCAGAATTTAGGTCCTCTGCATGTGTCTTCATTATCCTACTAAGTTGTTCCGTCTGCTGAATCATAAGTAGCCAAGACTTTTTAAAAAATAAGAAATAAAATTAGCACTTGTATTAGAGGTTTCCACTTAGCTGTCTTCAGGAACTTTAAATATTTAGTTTTACACAAATTATTACATTAATATAAAAATGGCAGGTTTCTGGCAAATTATGCAAGGAGCTATATGAGTGGTTCATATTTAATATCTTTAAATTCAAGAACAAATGCTTCAAAATTCAGTAATCAGAGACTGCAGAATTCTAGGACAGGATTAAGGGACTCTGAGAAGCCACACTTGCAGTCTTCATTTTACCACTTCTTGTTTGTTTTTCAACACGCTGATATATTGCTTCTGCCCAAACCATTCTATTGCCTTAGTAAGGTTAACACTTCCTAATGATCAAATGCAACAGAAATTTACCCATCTTCATTCTTAACCTGTTTCTCTGAGGCATCTGATCCTACTGACTCACTTCTTCCTGAAACCCTCTTTTTTGGTTTCTATGGCTTCTCATCTTCCAACATGCTGGCTTGCCTTCCTCCCTTCCTAAAAATTCCTTCTCAAACTTTATACCTGCTCTTCTTTTGCTGTCTATGTCTTAAATACTTGTATTCTCTACATTTCTATCTTATCTCTTTTCTTAATAAATACCATTAGTTCTCAATGGTTTTTCTAGCCCAACACATTGCCTCAATAGCAGACACACATAATGGTGGGTTTGGGACAAGTGGGCATATGGATACTGCTGGAAGAACAAGTCATCTGTTTTTAGACTTTCTACCTTATTAATACTGAAAAAAAATAAAAGGAATACTCTTCACTACAGGTCTTCAAAATTCTATTCAGAAACAGGTGTTGGAGACTTTCCATGGTCAGAGAGGATCCATGGTAAAGATACAAAAAATAGACAAGGCATAGTGTCAGATATTTCACAAGAGTAATTTTCTACACTATTACCTTTGATCTGTGAATGAACAGAATTTCTGCTTCTGTTAGTAGTCCAAAATAATCCTAAATCAAAATTTAATTGGTATCTAAATCAAAACTATAGCCTAAAGGAAGCAAATTCTTAGTCAGTCAGAACTCACCAGGGTCTAACTTAGTAATCTTGCTTTTTGATACACTGCAATATGTTTTTTAAAAAAAGTAATCTTTGAGGACATTTCTTTAGGGAAAAGGGTCATTTTTAGTTGTGAGATGCTATTATGAACATTAAATAAGATAGATGGCCTATGAACTCATCATATTTACTTTCAAATTCAAAAACCTCAGTACTAAGATGCTCAATACCACAAAGCCATTTAAAACTAATGTAGCTCCTCCATTAAAATATTAAATTTAACAAAGATGAAAACAAGAAAAACTATACAAATGTGGATTAAAAACATAATTTAAATTGCCCTAGTAATTCTTGTAGCTTTGCCTTTTTCATTTGATATTTTCACTCTAAAAAATACCATGTTAGAAAAACACTCTATAGCATGTGCAGAATATTAAGGCTACCAAAAATAAAGTGAGAGGAATCTGTTTCTTTCTCAAAAAACAAATATTCTCTATCTTCAAAAACCAAACACTCTCTAAGTGCTTTGTAGCAATAAATTTTTGTGATTCTATGTAGGAGTCCTTGCAGCCTAGGGAGAAGACTTCTTAGAAGCTAACATTAAAGATCACACAGCTAGGTCAGATTGCCCTTCACCTCCCAGGAGGGCACATCTCATCCTGTCTAATAGCCCTGTTCACTGCAGTCACTGTGCAAAGTCAAAACCTCCCAAGGTATATATTATCACCCCAACTGTCAACCCCATATTGCCCTCAACATCTCCTATCCTGACCCAGGACACTATCTATAGAATCCTGTACTCTCAAGAACTCTTGCTCTATGATTAGAAAACTCTTATACTTCTTATCAGAACTTTCCATTTGTCTTCTATCTGTAACAAAAACCTGGCTTGATCCTACTAAAAACAACCTAATACTGCTAATAAATATGCCCTCTCTTCCTAGAAGTCTCTGTTCTTCTGAAGCTCAAATCACCCCTGCACATGAACAATCCATCAGAAACTCCTTCTGATTCTCCCTCCAAAGTCTACCACAAATCTACCCACTTCTCTTCATATTCACTGCCACCCCTTTTGGAAGATATGATTATCTCTGGCTTAGACTGTTGCAGCACCTCCTAATTGGTGTCCTCTTTTCTACTCATGCTCCTTTCCAAACCATTCTCCTTAAAGTAGCAAAAGAAATTGTCATCTCCTGCATAAAATCCTACACTGGCTTTCCTTTTCATTTAAAGAAAAATCCAAACTTCCTTCTAAGACCTATAGTGTCTCAGATTATGTGTCCTCTGTCTATCCTTTCAACTTCTGTTTTGCCATTATCTACCCAGCTAAATAACTTCTAGTAGCACTGGTCTTCCTTTAATTTCCTAAACATTCTCTCTTCCTGGGAGCTCATCCTCTCTTTCACATAGCAAGATCCACCTCTTCCTTTAGGAATCAGCTAAATCTCATGTAGGTCTAATGCTTGCTATTCTTTATCTTAGCACTTAAAACAACTATTTACTTGTATGTATACTATTTTTTTTAATGTCTCCCCAACTACAATGGAAGCTCCATGAGGGTAGTACTGTGTCTCTGTGTTCACTATTTTAGGTATTCACTGTGATGCCTAAAATAATAGCTACTAAATATTCTTTGAAAGAAGGAAGGGAGAGAGGGAGGGAAAGAGGAACAAATGTAGAATAAAACCATTAAGTGAAAATATGCCATTAAAAGATTTTTTTAATTGTTTCAAACTGGAATTAGATAGCGTAGAACAATGCCAATTATGATGAGGAAGGAAAATTAACAAGTCTATCTTCAACTGATAAAACAACAGAGGGATTAGAGCAGCACACAATGCAATAAGAAGCACTGGCCTAAAAGGAATGAGTGAGTGTGCAAGAAAATGTTTGGGTGGTGTATAACTCGAATTAGACGCATGGCTGGAATATTTCTTAAAAAGAGAGATGAGTAAAATGTTAACAGATGCTTAATAAAGAAACAAACAAACAGAAAAGATGCATTTCAACATTTATAATTAAACTGATATAGCACTTTGCAGATATGGCTCTTTAGTTCAGGCATAGCAGTGGCCAAAGCATAGATAAATTATTTGTTGATTAGGATAATTTGTGGAAGATAATTCCTTATCTGCAGACCATCTCATCTGCAGACCATCTGCAGACATTCAAATTGCTTTATTACACAGAATCCTGCTTAAGGGATTAATAATGTTCCTCATAATGGAATTTTACCAGTAGTCAGAGTCACTGATGCTGAAAGCTACAGACAGGTTAAGAAATAATAAAAAGTGAAAATATCTGAAGTTAATTTTAGAAAAATCTAATCACAGGCAAAGAATATTAATACAATTTGAAAATAAAACCATTGTGGTTAAGTTTACAAAATAGAAAAAAAGTATCTTAATTTCTGAGAGAAGAGCTACAAAATGTGAAAGTAGGAATAATTTAACTATAATAAACTAGACAAAAATCCCAAAAGATACTAACAAAATCAGGAGTGAGCGATGGATAAGAAGTATAAGTATGCTCATTTCCTCACCTTTCATACATAAGAGTCAATAGACAGCTTTAGTTATAAAATTTGTAAATAAAGAGATATAGATATAAGCTTATAATTTTTAAGTTTCAAAAGTTAAACAAGTGAATGTTTAGAAAAAAGCAGACTATATAGACCTTCTGAATTACAAAAATAATTTTTAAAGAAAGTTAACATTGTCCACTAGAAAAAGAAAGAAAACAAAAGAAACTTAAAATGATTAAAATTAAAAATAAGCTGCAAAATAAAATTTATACTAAACACATCTGTTAAATATTATACGTAAACTTTATGTGTTAAACATCTATGAAAAGGAAAACTATCAAATCAGAAGGGAAAAAACTTTACTATACACAAAATGAGAAACATCAGTAAAATAAAATAACATGTAACAACAACAGAAAAGATAGGGAAACCCCTCCCCCAGAAAAATATGAACAGTAAGATCCAGTAGTCATTATATTCAAATGATATAAAACTGAATTCTAGACACAAAATATAAAACAAAGAAGGGCACAGTATGTTGCCAAAGAATATCACTCAGAATGAATATATAACTGTTGTGATTCTTTTCATTCCAGAAAACAGTACATCCAAACAGAAAGCAAAAATGGTGGAAAATGCAATGAGAAATCAAAAGTAGTAGGAGAATTAAATATACTCATCTCTACCTGTGAGAGACTAGACTAAAAAAAAATAGTAATACAGAGTACCTGAATAAGTAATTTAATAATGAATATGTTTGACCTACTATCATCATATATAAAACTCTATACACTACAGGTCTAAAAATACCTATTTTAAAAGAATATTTTTAAAAATTAGATAATATTGGGCTATAAGAAATTTCATAAATTTCCTCAAAAATAGAAATAGTGCATACTAACCACACTATCTAGCCTCTTTCAAATAAAGGAAAAAATCCTTATCAGAATTTTTTAAAGGAAAAAAATCAAATCATTCCTAAAAAATGCATAGGCCAAAACGGTTAAGTTTTTAAACTAAAAGAAGACCTAGAAATAACAGTAAATAAAACACTGACCATCAAGCTCCATGATACACAGTTCAATATGCTCAAAGATTCACAAACTTTACACTATTTCTAAGTAAGAAAATTTTAAAATAAATTTATTAAAATACAATTTTACAAGTTAGAAAAGGGAGAACAATATAAAACTAAGGAAAGTACAAAGAAGGAATTGAAAAGAAAAAATGAAAAATATTTATTAATTAGACAAAAATAAAAATAGAAAAAATGTTGACAGCATTAAAAAGGAGAGCTTAACAATAACGAAGGAAATAAAGTATATAAAATTGACACTTAGTGAGAACTAACCATAAGTTAAGACAAAATTGCAAAAACTGAGAGAAGCATCTGAAAATAAATGAAGTAGCTTTTTTTTTCTTTTAAAGAGAAATGCAAATTAGCAAAATTGACATTCCAAGAGACTGCATACAGATCATTCCATTTTTTGCTCACAGGTACATTCCCAGCCCTTTACCTGCTGGGACCTGATCTCTGCAAACTGTATTTCCCAGGCTCTCCCTTGCTAACTGGCTTTTGGCTTTATTGGGCAATGGGAGGTACTGGCACAAGGCTGAAGGGCAGGAAGAAGGGAGAAGCCAGGATATATTTCTCTCAGCCTCTCAGATTCTTTCTTTCCTCTGTCTCTCTGCTTGTAATAAGCCCTCCTCCTCCTTTTGTGGCTTCCAGATGGTAGAGGCTCCACATAGTTAACTAATCTCTGAGGTGCCTTATCTTTCTCTGTTTGCTCTCAGCTCTTCTAAAACTTTTGAACACATTTACCCCAATTAAATCCTATTTATTGAAGTACCTAGTGTAGGTTCTGTTTTCCTGACTGAATCCTAAGTTTTACAGATAGGAAATTCAAAGAGACGAATAACCATGGAATACATGGTTATCATAAATCAATTATCAATAAAATACCTCTAATAAAGTACAAAGCTCAAACATTTTTTCCTAATGAATAATTTCAAACCTTATGAATCAGATGCCTTTGGTATTACCTAAATTGTTTCTAAGAATGGAGACTGAAAACAAAGTTCCTAAAATCACCATAACACAGATAACAAAAAATGATGAAGATACTACAAAATTAAATTCATTTATAAATACCAATGCAAAAGTCTTAAGTAAAATATTAATTGCGCAAAATTGCCCATTAAAAGAAAAACATCTCATAATCAGTTTGGGAACATTTCAAAAATGAATATTTAATAGTTAAATATAGAAGTATTCCCATATAAGTCAAACACAAACCAAGCTGTTTAATATCAGCAATGTTATTTAACATTATTTCTGAGATGCCTCTGAAGATAATGATTTGAAAGGAAAAGTCTTACCCTTTCTAATAATAAAAAAATACAAATGAAGCCATTTGAAATTATTTTTCATGTATCAGATTGACAAAATTAAATAAAACAACCACACACTGTAGGTAAGTGTATATGGGAACAGGCTCTCTAATGCACTGTTAGTGGAAATGTAAATTATTGAAAAACAAATTTGGTAATAGCTACTAAAATTCTAAGTGGGCAAACTTTATACCCAGAAATTCTACTTCTTAGAATTTATCTCACAAAAAATATTTTCACAAGAATTCAGATTTTATTTACAAGGATATTTATCACAATCTTAAGAGCAAAAAGAGTTCAATTTAAAAAACTGAAGAAATGAATTATAAAATGATATGCAGCTATTAAAAAAAGTAAAGTAACTGCAAGTGAAATGATACAGAGAAAGCCCAAAATACATAACTAAGTAAAAAAGCCAAACTTCAGAACACTTTATAGAGTACAAAGTTATTTCTATAAGATAAATAAATGTCTTGTGTGGGCATATGCAGAAAAAAAATACAGAGAAGAAAATTAGGATGACTATACATGAAATGTGGAAAAGATAACAAATTATTTTTTTCTCCTCAAACCTGAAATGCCTTGTAAAAGTGTAAATATTAGAACTAATCCAAAATAAAATTATTTCTGTACCAACTCAAATTCCATCCACAAGCTGCTCAAAATACATACACACTGTGACCTAACACCACGATAGCACTTCCAAACATAGGGCTTACTAAAATACGAAACACCAGCCTTTACTGTATCACTCCAAATTTAGGACAGATGCTTCCATGTAATTAAATTGCAGCTCTCATATGGAACAGGGAACAATCATCACACTACAAGCCAAAACTATATCTAAAATAAAATAATACAGAACAAGATGAATTATTTTTTAATCATTACGTGATAGTGTGAAAAAATATAAAACAATATCTACTCAAAGGTAGTAGGAAATATTAGCAGCTCCTCCATAAAGTGGTAAAAACTCACTAGTTTAACTTACTTTGGGGAAATAAAGTCTAAATTAATTTTTAAAAATTAAATGTTAGAATTTTCCACAGAAAATAATTTATTCCATTCAGGTATATACAATAGCAACAGGTATGAAATGTAAAGATCCTATCACACTGCTTATATTTCCATATATTAGTAATTGTAATTAACAAATTAATCATGCATATTATCAGGTACTCAGAAATGAGATGAAGGAAACAAGAAAACACTGGTTTTCTTGATTGACTGATTGATTCCTTTGTACCAGGAACAATGTTAGAAAGAGGAGATAAAATAACCAGCAAAGTAAAGGACCTCTTCTGACCATGACATACTTTACTAACTGGAATCAAACTCATCTTCCCATTGAAAACAACTAGAAAATGGGGCATCATGTATGACACTCTTTTCATATATTGGACAGCAGGCAGCACTGGGCTGGAATCCCAAAGAGAAGTGAAAGGCCTAAAACTGCCCCAGTTGTCTTCCTGGAGTTATTTTCTTAAGGGAAGTGCTGGGAGAAAATCAGAGATAAACAGACTTAGAAGTCATAGTAAAAAGTTTGATATATACCAATTACAATGCCCAATCAGAAATTTTAGGCAGGGGACTTGGCCATTACAGGGGTTAAATTAAAAGGTCAAGAAGAAAACTCTCTGGGCCTTACATAGCTTATACTTGTTTACATTTTTTTATTAAAATAATAATGCAAACCCTCACCTGATCTGAATTATCTTAAATTCTAAATATGTAGTCTGATTTCGTAAGTGCTAATTACGTCTTCCCAGAAGAAAAATAAAATGCTACTGGGAAAATCTTTAAAAATAAGATCAACCAAGATGGAGTAACAGGGACCAAATTTACCCTTCTACCTGAAACAAGCAAAAAATGGACAAAAGATATGGAACAACAGTTTTCAAGACACTGTTTATCAGCTAAAGAAGAACAGTGATCACCAAGAAAAGGAAACAAACAAGGTGAGCCCTACAATTGCCCTGACTTACTGACTTGAGAGACTGCAGCACAGGAAGGAGAAACTGAAGGAGACACCAGCAGAATCCCTGGGGTGAGGAGACAAAGCTGAGAGTCAGGAAAGAGCAAGGCAACTAGAGTTCATGGGACAGACTACTGGAGAGGACAGAGGTACACAGAGAGAAGCCCAGAGATCTGCAGCGAGCCCCGCTCCATCCAGGATTCAGCACAACACTCATCAGTGCATGCCCGGGAGAAAACTACAGGAGCTGGGCAAAGAACTGGCTGAAAAGACTAAAGGGAACAGGACCTGGTGCTCACCCATGGTTGGGAATACTGCCCGTTCCCACCAGCCACATGGAAAAACTCAAAATTTATGGGGCATGGGGTAGAATACTCAAAAAAGTTTTACCTTCCTAGTGGGGAGTAATTAGCCCTGGAGGTAACACTGTTCTGGTCCTGCCTAACAAATCTTAAAATCAGAATCCAAAAGATCAAACTCTTTCCAAGTAACGTAACTGTGTCCCCAAACAAAACTCAACAACACATAGCAACACAAACTATCAAAAATGAAGCAGAGAGAAAAAAAAATTTTTTTTAATAAACAAAGTATCACTGAACTTTAGGACTTTTAGAGATCTAATATGTGTATAATTAGAAACATCATAGGAGACAGAGAGGAATAGGGAAAGTATTTGAAGAAATAATGGCTGAAAATATTCAAAACTTGATGAAAATGAAAAATCCACAGATTCAAGAAGCTCAATAAATCCCAGCACAAGAAGCATGAAAACAAAACAAAAAAAACAAAAAAAAAACCCCACACTATCAGTACCGTATCTGAGTCAAACAGCCTTGCGACATTCAAATGTTTTATAATGATAATATAATAGTTTTCACAAACTGATTACATATATGAAACCCATCAATTCTATAACGCATTTTGATGAGTTTCTGGATAACTTATTTTTTTCTTACAGCATTTAAAATTTCCTCCCCTGTAAATATAGCAGGAATTGACTAGTCTCCTCTGCATGGTTTATATCCCAGTATCCAGAAATCTCTACAGGTATGATCTCATCTGGTGGAGATTTGCAAAGAACCAAAGGACTGAGTTTACTTAGTGAGTGAGCAAGAAATGGATCATCTGAGTTAAATATGTCCTTTAATTTCAGGGGATTTCGGCTTCTCTAATTAAGCCTTTCTAACAATGAAACGGTTGAGGGACTTTCCTCGTGGCACAGTGGTTAAGAATCTGCCTGCCCATGCAGGGGATATGGGTTCAATCCATGGTCTGGGAAGATCCCACATGCTGCAGAGCAACTAAGCCTGTGTGCCACAACTACTGAGCCTGTGCTCTAGAACTGAGCCTGCGTGCCACAACTACTGAAGCCCCCATGCCTAGAACCCGTGCTCTGCAACAAGAGAAGCCACCGCAATGAGAAGCCCGCACACCGCAACAAAGAGAAGCCCCTGCTTGCCACAACTAGAGAAAGCCTGTGCACAGCAATGAAGACCCAATGCAGCCAAAAATAAATAAATTAAAAATAAATTTATTAAAAAAGAAAGGGTTGAAACTTTTTAGACCCCGTTATTCAAGTACTATAAATTCTCAGATTATCAAACACTAACATCACAATCAAAACAAATCCTGAATAAAAATACTATGTAGACAAAAAAAAATTACTAAATATTTTTAAATAAAATAGAATCAAAATAATCAACATAATCAAAGTCAATATCTGGGTTCTAAAGAGTGGTACCAAATATGCTGAGCCACATCATCTCAGTCATTGCCCAATCTCAGCAGTAAGAAGAAAGCCATTATGACTACCAGAATATTGCTACTGCTACCAAAAAAGTGTAAGTCTAAATGTCTAAACAGGGACTTCCCTGACAGTCTAATGGTTAAGACTCTGCACTCCCAGTGCGGGGGTCACAGGTTCGACCCCTGGTTGGGGAACTAAGATCCCGCATGCCACACAGCATAGCCAAAAAAAAAAAAAAAGGGAGGGAGATGCAAGAGGGAGGAGATACGGGGATATATGTATATGTACAGCTGATTCACTTTCGTATAAAGCAGAAACTAACACACCATTGTAAAGCAATTATACTCCAATAAAGATGTTTAAAAAAAAAAATGTCTAAGCACAGATTCAGACCATGAAGGAAACTATATTACCTTTTCTTTCCTAATACTTCTTCTTCAAATTTTCTAGACTAGTGCCCCTCAATTGCTTGTGTTCTTCTTGGACTTAAAGGCCACTCTTCTTGTTCTTCTGAGGAACAAAGATAACCGGCCAGAGTCATCTTTGTCCTTCAGAAGTAAATCACATAAGCTCAGCAGTCTGTCCTACCAAAAGTTACAGGTTGAATTAAAGACCTCCACAGTCTCTTCCAGCTCCAACACCCTGTGGTTGTTCTCTACTTAGCTACTTCCTTCATCATCCTCATAAACTCATTGACCTCTGTTGCTCATGTCCACAGAAGACTGCTTTGTTGATCCAGCTCTAGTGGATCTTTGTTAATACAGGGATGGCCTATTTGAAAATTTTAAAGAAAACAATAAATTACAGTAAGGAGATGTTTGCCTACTTCCCTCTAGTTTCTGGGTAATATTCCTGTTCTCCACCCTGCTGCATCCCACTCCCATTCCCCATCCATGTCCTAGAGAAGTGGTTCTGTTATTCCCTATTTCCTGTATCCCCAAAATTTCCTTGACTGGATCTTTCAACTCAACATTTTTTACAAAAGCAAAGCCTTTCCCTTCCCCAATCCAACCAGTTCTTCCAGCTACTGCTCAATCTTATCTTTTTTGAAAGCCCCTCAAATAGACTTCTGGGGGGGAAAAAAAAGTTAAAGCTCTGCATTTGTTTCCAGAAGGTATGAACCAGACTGTAGACTTAGGATACTCCCTTTTGAAGCTCTACCAAAGAAATGCTGTTTTCTTTTCTCATATCCTGTGTAATACAGAACCAAGAGGTGAGTTTGATGTTCTCCATTACTTCTCCCCAATTCCACCCCTATTAAAGCTAACCTTGCTTGTCAAGACAGCCCTTTACTCCTACCTCTGATACACTCATAGGCTTTTTCTTATTCACCCCTTACATCAACAGTCTGAGACACATATCTTCATCTTATAAATGGTGTCGGAGAGATTAAGTAATCTGAAGATCATACAGCTAACGAATGGAAGAGCTCAGCTTCAACCCAAATCTACCTCTTACTGTGCTAGACTGGAAACAACCTAAGAAGTCTGGAGGATACAGAAGTATGGGAACCTAAAGACCCTTGCAATGAAGGACTACTTTGAGAACAACATCTAAGCTAAACTGACGAGAGTACCTTATAAACTGGTTACATATTACATTAATCTGTATTTAGTACTTTATCATTAAATTACAAGCTTAAGAGCCATAGGGAAAAGTCATCTACTCCCTGTAGGCCACCTACTTTGTAGCATGAATAACAAACAGCTAAAGTGAAGAAATCCTTCTAGGCCAAGATTAATGAGTCATTCTTTTTTTTTTTTTTTTTTATGCGGTACGCGGGCCTCCCACTGCTGTGGCCTCTCCTGTCGCGGAGCACAGGCCCGGACGCGCAGGCTCAGCGGCCATGACTCACGGGCCCAGCCGCTCCGCGGCATGTGGGATCTTCCCGGACCAGGGCACGAACCCGTGTCCCCTGCATCGGCAGGCGGACTCGCAACCACTGCGCCACCAGGGAAGCCCAATGAGTCATTCTTGATATGACACAGTCTGTTAGAAGAAATGAAGATGAAAAAGAAAGAGGCCTCTCACTGTATTTGAGTTTCTAACCAGAATAATGAACCACACTTCAAATCTTCCTAAACAGAACAATTAAGAAATAAATCATCTTCTTACCTAACCAACCCCAATACCACACTGGATAATTAGAAATAGTACCACTTTAACACTGACAGTACACATTTCTTTATGCTCCAGGAAAACAAATGACTGGTTTGGGACTTTAAGTTTTAGAACATTTTTCAGAATGTTAAGTGTTATAGTAAATAACACTAATATTATATCATAACATACTGTTTTTTACATAAAATGCATTACTTCAAAAGATTTTCTGAATTCCTAAATGTGATTATTTTATGTCTGATTTATTTCACTTAGCATAATGACCTCAAGGTCTATCCATGTTGTCACAAAAGGCAGGATTTCCTTTTTTATGACTGAATAATATTTCATTGCATATATATACCATATTTTCTTTACCCATTCATCCATTGATGGACACTTAGGTTATTTCCATATCTTGGCTATTATAAATAATGCTGCAATGAACATGGGGGCATACATATCTCTTCAAGATGATAATTTAATTTCTTTCAGATGCATACTCAGAAATGGAATTGCTGGATCATACGGTCATTCTATTTTAATTTTTTGAGGAACCTCCACACTGTTTTCCAAAGTAACTGTACCAAGTTATGACCATTTGTATGTCTTCTTTGGAGAAATGTTTATTCAGATCCTCTGCCCATTTTATAAATGGATTGTTTGGTTTTTTGCTCTTGAGTTTTAAGTTCCTTTTTTTTTTTTTTTTTGCTGGTTTATAACATTATATAAGTTTCACGTGTACTATATTTCTATTTCTGTATACACTACAGTATGATTTTATATATAT